>NC_135233.1:634144174-634444174 GCF_051348905.1 Ranitomeya variabilis | reverse complement strand
CGAATATACAATTTTTAGATGTTTTGATAACACAGGAGAATGGCAAATTGAATACATCCCTTTTTGTTAAAGAGACAGATAAGAATGATTTGCTGTTTTACAATAGCCATCATCCTCAAAAAATAATAAACTTGATCCCACTGAGCCGACTATTGAGAATAAGGCAAATAATAAGTGAAGAAAAAAATTTGGATAGGGCTTTGGATACAATGATAAATACATTTAAGGACAGGGGGTACCCTAGGAAATTATTGACCACACATAAAAGTAGAGTAAAAAATTTAGATAGAGATTTGATATTATCTCAAAAAAATAAGAAAATAGAGATACTGAGGACACCACAAGTAACAACCTATTTGGAAGAAAGTAAAATTGTAGCAGGGGTGATAAAAAAAAAACATTGGGACATGTTACCTAAATGTTTACCAAGAGTAGAAGAATTACACATCCACCTTTATTTTCATACAGACGAAGTAAAAATCTAAGGGATCATCGGATATTCAGGGTCCTTTAAAAAAAACCAAATATCACAAATATATTTAACTGGAATACAAAGGAAAGGTTGTTTCCCATGTCTGGCCTGTGTGAACTGCCACCTAATGATTAACTCCTTTACCCCCAAGGGTGGTTTGCACGTTAATGACCGGGCCAATTTTTACAATTCTGACCACTGTCCCTTTATGAGGTTATAACTCTGGAACGCTTCAACGGATCCCGGTGATTCTGACACTGTTTTCTCATGACATATTGTACTTCATGATAGTGATAATAATTCTTTGATATTACCTGCGTTTATTTGTGAAAAAAAACAGAAAATTGGCGAAAATTTTGAAAATTTTGCAATTTTCCAACTTTGAATTTTTATGCAATAAAATCACAGAGATATGTCAAACAAAATACTTAATAAGTAACATTTCCCACATGTCTACTTTACATCAGCACAATTTTGGAACCACATTTTTTTTTAGTTAGGGAGTTATAAGGGTTAAAAGTTGACCAGCAATTTCTCATTTTTACAACACTATTTTTTTTAGGGACCACATCTCATTTGAAGTCATTTTGAGGGGTCTATATGATAGAAAATAACCAAGTGTGACACCATTCTAAAAACTGCACCCCTCAAGGTGCTCAAAACCACATTCAAGAAATTTATTAACCCTTCAGGTGTTTCACAGGAATTTTTGGAATGTTTAAATAAAAATGAACATTTAACTTTTTTTCACAAAAAATTTACTTCAGCTCCAATTTGTTTTATTTTACCAAGGGTAACAGGAGAAAATGGACCCTAAAAGTTGTACAATTTGTCCTGAGTATGCCGATACCCCATATGTGGGAGTAAACCACTGTTTGGGCGCATGGCAGAGCTCGGAAGCGAAGGAGCGCCATTTGACTTTTCAATGCAAAATTGACTGGAATTGAGATGGGATGCCATGTTGCGTTTGGAGAGCCCCTGATGTGCCTAAACATTGAAATCCCCCACAAGTGACCATTTTGGAAAGTAGACCCCCTAAGGAACTTATCTAGATGTGTGGTGAGAACTTTGACCCATTAAGTGATTCACAGAAGTTTATAATGCAGAGCCATAAAAATAAAAAATCATATTTTTTCACAAAAATGATCATTTCACCCCCAATTTTTTATTTTCCCAAGGGTAAGAGAAGAAATTGGACCCAAAAAGTTGTGGTTGTTCAATTTGTCCTGAGTACGCCGATACCCCATATGTGGGGGTAAACCACTTTTTGGGTGCATGGCAGAGCTCGGAAGCGAAGGAGCGCCATTTGACTTTTCAATGCAAAATTGACTGGAATTGAGTTGGGACGCCATGTTACGTTTGGAGAGCCACTAATGTGACTAAACATTGAAACCCCCACAAGTGACATCATTTTGGAAAGTAGACCCCCTAAGGAACTTATCTAGATGTGTGGTGAGCACTTTGACCCATTAAGTGATTCACAGTAGTTTATAATGCAGAGCCGTAAAAATAAAAAATCATATTTTTTCATAAAAATGATCTTTTCGCCCCCAATTTTTTATTTTCCCAAGGGTAAGAGAAGAAATTGGACCCCAACAGTTGTTGTACAATTTGTCCTGAGTACGCTGATACCCCATATGTGGGGGTAAACCACTGTTTGGGCACATGGTAGAGATCGGAAGGGAAGGAGCGCCGTTTGACTTTTCAATGCAAAATTGACAGGAATTGAGATGGGACGCCATGTTGTGTTTGGAGAGCCCCTGATGTGCCTAAACATTGAAACCCCCCACAAGTGACACCATTTTGGAAAGTAGACCCCCTATGGAACTCATCTAGATGTGTTGTGAGAGCTTTGAACCCCCAAGAGTTTCACTACAGTTCATAACGCAGAGCCGTGAAAATAAAAATTATTTGTTTTTTTTGCACAAAAATTTTTTTTTAGCCCCCAGTTTTGTATTTTTCCAAGGGTAACAGTTGAAATTAGACCCCAAAAGTTGTTGTCCAATTTGTCCTGAGTACGCTGATACCCCATATGTGGGGGGAACCACCGTTTGAGCGCATGGCAGAGCTCGGAAGTGAAGGAGCGTCATTTGGAATGCAGACTTAGATGGATTGGTCTGCAGGCGTCACATTGCGTTTGCAGAGCCCCTAATGTACCTAAACAGTAGAAACCCCCCACAAGTGACCCCATATTGGAAACTAGACCCCCCAAGGAACTTATCTAGATGTGTTGTGAGAACTTTGAACCCCCAAGTATTTCACTACAGTTTATAATGCAGAGCCGTGAAAATAAAAAATCCTTTTTTTTTCCACAAAAATTATTTTTTAGCCCCCAGTTTTGTATTTTTCCAAGGGTAACAGTTGAAATTAGACCCCAAATGTTGTTTTCCAATTTGTCCTGAGTACGCTGATACCCCATATGTGGGGGGAATCACTGTTTGAGCGCATGGCAGAGCTCGGAAGGGAAGGAGCGTCATTTGGAATGCAGACTTAGATGGATTGGTCTGCAGGCATCACATTGCGTTTGCAGAGCCCCTAATGTACCTAAACAGTAGAAACCCCCCACAAGTCACCCCATATTGGAAACTAGACCCCCCAAGGAACTTATCTAGATGTGTTGTGAGAACTTTGAACCCCCAAGTATTTCACTACAGTTTATAACGCAGAGCCGTGAAAATAAAAAATCCTTTTTTTTCCACAAAAATTATTTTTTAGCCCCCAGTTTTGTATTTTCCCAAGGGTAACAGGAGAAATTGGACACCAAAAGCTGTTGTCCAATGTGACCTGAGTATGCTGATAACCCATATGTTGGGGTAAAACCCTGTTTGGGCACACGGGAGAGCTCGGAAGGGAAGGAGCACTGTTTTACTTTTTCAATGCAGAATTGGCTGGAATTGAGATCGGATGCCATGTCGCGTTTGGAGAGCCCCTGATGTGCCTAAAGAGTGAAAACCCCCCAATTATAACTGAAACCCTAATCCAAACACATCCCTAACCCTAATCCCAAAGGTAACCCTAACCACACCCCTAACCCTGACACACCCCTAACTCTAATCCCAACCCTAATCCCAACCGTAAATGTAATCCAAACCCTAACCCTAACTTTAGCCCCAACCCTAACTGTAGCCTTGACCCTAGCCCTAACCCTAGCCCTAACCCTAACCCTAGCCCTAACCCAGCCCTAACCCTAGCCCTAACCCTAGCCCTAGCCCTAACCCTAGCCCTAGCCCTAACCATAGCCCTAACCCTAACCCTAAACCTAGCCCTAACCCTAGCCCTAACCCTAATGGGAAAATGGAAATAAATAAAAAAATTTTATTTTTTTATTTTTCGCTAACTAAGGGGGTGATGAAGGGGGGTTTGATTTACTTTTATAGCGGGTTTTTTAGCGGATTTTTATGATTGGCAGCCGTCACACACTGAAAGATGCTTTTTATTGCAAAAAATATTTTTTGCGTTACCACATTTTGAGAGCTATAATTTTTCCATATTTTGGTCCACAGAGTCATGTGAGGTCTTGTTTTTTGTGGGACAAGATGACGTTTTCAGCAGTACCATGGTTATTTATATCTGTCTTTTTGATCGCGTGTTATTCCACTTTTTATTTGGCGGTATGATAATAAAGCGTTGGTTTTTGCCTCGTTTTTTTTTTGTTTGTTCTTTACGGTGTTCACTGAAGGGGTTAACTAGTGGGACAGTTTTATAGGTCGGGTCGCTACGGATGCGGCGATACTAAATATGTGTACTTTTATTGCTTTTTTTTATTTAGATATTGAAATGTATTTATAGGAACAATATTTTTGGGGGGTGGGGATTTTTTTTTTTTTTTTTACACATGTGAACATTTTTTTTTTTACACTATAACATTGCCCCAGGGGGGGGCATGATGTTATAATGTAAGATCGCCGATCTGACACTTTGCTGTGCACTGTGTCAGATCGGTGATCTGACGTGCACAACTCCTGGAGGCTTCCCGGCGCCTGCTCTGAGCAGGCGCAGTGAAGCCACCTCTTTGCAGGACCCGGATGCTGCGGTCATCTTGGATCCGGGCCTGGTGCAGGGAGGAGGATGTAAGAGACCCTCGGAGCAACGTGATTACATCTCGTTGCTCCGGGGGTCTCAGGGAAGCCCGCAGGGAGCCCCCTCCCTGCGCGATGCTTCCCTATACCGCCGGAACACTGCGATCCTGTTTGATCGCAGTGTGCCAGGGGTTAATGTGCCGGGGGCGGTCCATGACCGCTCCTGGCACATAGTGCCGGATGTCAGCTGCGATAGTCAGCTGACACCCGGCCGCGATCGGCCGCGCTCCCCCAGTGAACGCGGCCGATCACGCTGGACGTACTATCCTGCTGGACGTACTATCCTGTCGGTGGTCATACGGGCCCACCCCACCTCGACAGGATAGTACGTCCGATGTCAGAAAGGGGTTAAAGGTCCAACATTTACTCACCAAACTACTCAAAAGGAATATAGAATAGAACACTATCTTACCTGTAATTCAGAATATGTTGTCTATTTATTGCAATGTACATGTTCTCTACTCTATGTAGTTGAAACCACCTGTGATTTTAAGACCCGCATAAATCATGATCGTTGCACTATAAGAAAATAAGAGATTGGACCTCCAGGTTTCTAAACATTTTGCAGAAATGAATCATTCTGAGAAACAATTAAGATTCAGGATTATAGACACAGTCCCTCCACAGAGAAGCGGCGGGGGGATATAGTCCGTCTCTTAAAACGGAAAGAACTGGAGTGGATTTATAAATTAATTACACTTAAACCAGCGGGTCTAAATGTTGAATTTAAAATAAATTTGAGATGAAAGTCTGCAGTCACTATAGGTGGCTGCAGACTTCTGAATTCTCACAGCGCAGGCACTGCACACATTTAGGATTCTCCTTTGCACAAGTAAGTGATTTGGATACTTCTGGCCACTAGACAAGCCCAGCCTCGCTCAATTCATTTTCATTGAGGCCACGCATGTCTTGTCAGCACGCGACCACATGTACTCAAATCACCAGCACCAGAGAGTGTGCAGTGTGTGTACTGTGAGAATTCAGAAGTGTTATGTCCCATGAATGAGACATTTTACAGACTGTTCTGTACATTTTACATGCTGTATTGCAGTCTTTCATATTGTTTATTGTTGCTATGTGTTCCTGTGTTTTGCATAGCTGAAATCCTCCCTTTCCATGAAGTTTGTCCCTTCTGTCTCCCTGTCTCCCTCTGCTGGGTGTCATGTCACTTCCTTCTTCTTCTCCCTGTGTCTCAGTCTCCATCTTGGCTTCATTAGAGACACATGTGCATTCAGCTTGTCTGAAGAAAGTCTTTTTTACATGCTGCTGTTTGTATGCATTCAACAAGAATTCCTAAAAAAATCAAAGTCTCTTTTGGATTCTTCATAACATGTGTGCCTGCAGCTGAGTTAAGCTATCTGCGAACGCGGCCAATTGTAAGTAAGGTGAAGAGATCCAGCATCTCACAGAGCCATATTTGCAGCCACAGGCCCCGGGGACAGAATAGTAAAAAAGACTTTCCAGATTCATCTGTAAAGCCACCCATAATTTCTAAAAAGCTACAGAACTTCCTGCAGAGCATCCGCTCTCAGCATATAAGAGATAAGAGACGATACAGCCGCCCTTCTCCCTGTGAATCAGAATCGCTGAAGGAATGACTACATAGTCTCTGCCAGACCCATTGTTAGGAAGATTGCATAAAACTTGATCCACCATCTAGTGAGAAGGCTAGACATCCCACAAAGCCCACATGGAAAGTAAGGGAGAATCTATAATCCAGTAAACATGATCTTCTCCGTGCTATAGCAGAGCTATGGTAAAAACTGCTGAGTCACATAGACTGCCTGTCTCAGCCTGCTTCTCTCGAACGACCACCAGAGGGAACCCTTGCACAACTGTGTTCAGGTTATCAACTGTATGCAGAAACAGCAGATCAGTAGATCTCCTTGATAAAGAGACTTAACCTGTCAGTTCACTGCAGAGAGCTGCAAGCTTTCCAACAACTTAACTCTGAGAGAGAAAGCATGGTGCGCGATATAAAAGCCAAGACAGAGGCAAGAATCGCGCTAATAGCTGAGATGTCATCTTGTATTTCCGGCTCAGCCAGACAGTCAAAGCGATCATCTAAGTCACGCTCTTCAAAATCCTCAACCCTCAGCGAATAGCTCGTAAGAGCACATTCAGAAGCTGAGGCCACTAAAATACAAGCTGCCTTCGCTCAAAAGAAAACTGAGATGGAAATAGAGGTAGCCAAAACAGAGGCCCTAGAGATGAAAAGAAAGGCAGAAACAGAGGCCCTACAGAAGAAAAAAAAAGGCAGAAATAGAGGCCCTAGCAAAGGAATGCGAACACGCTGCAGCCATGGCAAGGTTAAAGGTCCTGGAACAAGCCATCAGTGGGAGCCAAAGAGATAGTGTCAGTTTAAGTGATTTTGATACTGAAGACCCTCTTAAGTGTACTAGAGACTATGTACAAAGCCAATACAGCACTCCCCCTGCTCCTGCAATCCTTCCTGACCGCACAGATGCTCCCCTGAGACAACAGGACACAGAGTGTTTACCCGCATCCTGCACCCAAGGTCAGTACAATACGCTGCCAACCCTGCATCCTGATCCTCCTCTGTGGACCGAAATGTAATGGAAACCTGCACCGCACCAAACCTTATACTCAGAAACATATGTGCAGGCCAATATGCAGGCAAGTCACCACACTCCGTTCAGTCACACAATTACAGTCCCATGTGTGGCAGAAACTAAGCTCATTAAGTCAGTTAATGGACTGAAAGCCTACACTGCCCCATATGTTCCTTCATTCCCAGGTCAAAGCACAGACTGTATGAACAATGCTACCAAGCCAGCAATGGTCCTTCCAAAATCGGAGAATGCCGATATGACTGGCTTTACAAGGTACATGATTCGGCGTGATCTAACTAAGACTGGTCTTACAAAGTTTGATGATAAACCTGAGAACTACAGGGGTTGGAAGTGTACCTTTAAAACAACAATCAGTGACCTCGGCATCACCGCCACTGAAGAGCTAGACCTAATAATCAGGTGGCTTGGGCCACAATGCACTGATCGGGTCAAGAGACTTAAATCTGTCCACATCAGTAAACCTATCGCGGGTCTCACCGCTGCATGGAAGAGGCTAGAAAGAAGCTATGGCAGTCCTGAGGCCATAGAAAAGACCCTGTTCAAGCGACTAGAGGATTTTCCAACGGTATCTAGTAAGGACAGTGCAAGGTTCCAAGAGCTCAGCGACCTTCTGTTAGTGCTTCAGCTGGCCAAGGCAGACCCGTACCTGCCTGGCCTCAGCTACCTGGACACTGCTCATGGGGTAACCCCAATAGTTTCCAAGCTGCCATCCAATATCCAAAATAAGTGGGCCATGGTTGGATCAAAATACAAAAAGGGAAAACTAAGTCTCCTTCCCGCCATTTTCCTACTTCTGCGAGTTCATCGAAAATATTGCAGAGTGTAAGACTGATCCAAGTTTTTCCTATGAAAAACACAGCGACCCTGTTTCATCTCCTAAACATGAGAGTCCACGTCTTAACTACAGGAACCGCCAAGCTCCAGTGTCCGTCAAGAAGACTGATGTTCTTTCCACACCTTCAGTATCACAAGATAAGAACAACAAAGGTGAGAAGGTTGAGAATCCTAATCGTATGTGTCCCATTCACAAGAAACCTTACCCCTTAAAGAAGTGCATCAGCTTCAGAAAGAAACCACTCCAGGAACGCAAAGAGCTTCTGAAGAACTTTGGGATATGTTACAGGTGCTGCGCTTCTACTAAACACTTTGCTAAGGACTATAAAATATCTATTAAGTGTTTGGAGTGTGACAGTGAGGAGCATGTGCAAGCGCTCCATTCATCCCAATCTAACACTGCACAGCTTACACCTTCCCCCACCACAAGGCAAGGCGGGGAGGATGCTGTTCAAACAGTGAGTTCTATCACAATATCTTCTTCATGCACAGAGGTCTGCGGAGATGGCCTCTGGGACCAGTTGTGTGCGAAGAAATGCCTAGTGAATGTGTATCCCAAGGGTCGACCAGAAAAAACCGCAAGGGTGTATGTTATCCTGGACAATCAGAGCAACCGGTCACTTGCAAGGTCAGATCTCTTTGATATGTTTGACTTAAAGGGAAACTCTCACCCCTACACCCTGGGCACCTGCAGCGGTGTTACGGAGGTCTCTGGGAGAAGAGCCAGTGGGCTCATGGTGTCTTCTCTTGAGAACAATGCGGAGATACCCTTACCCACTCTGGTCAAATGCAACCAGATACCGTCCAACAGAGAGGAAATCCCAACTCCAGAGGCTGCACTCCATCACCCTCATCTAAGGACTTTGGCAGGCAAGATACCAGCTCTCGACAACAGCGCAAACATTCTGATCTTGCTTGGCAGAGACATTCTGCGACTTCACAAGGTACATAAGCAAATCAACGGGCCACACGACACTCCATTTGCTCAACACTTTGACCTAGGCTGGGTTATCATAGGCAATGTCTGTATAGGAAAGATGAAGAGACCCACAAGGATTTCCTCATTTAAGACTCACGTCCTACCAAATGGTCGCAGCACTTACTTTCAACCATGCCCACATCATTACTGGGTGAAAGAGAAGATAAGCGATAACAAGTGGAAGAAAGAAACCTCTGATGACACCAACATATTCCTGTCCCGCAATGACGACGTCGGGTCAACAGTGTTCAACTCTACAAGAGAAGACAACCAGCTAGCACCTGCAAGGAAGGACAAAGAGTTCATAAAGATTATGGAAAAGGAATTCGCCCAAGACAATTCAAATAGCTGGGTAGCACCTTTACCTTTTCGTTATCCAAGAACAAGGCTACCTAATAATCTGCAACAAGCAACAGCAAAGTTTTCATCCCTAAAACGCACCTTAAAGAGAAGGCCAGAGATGGAGAAACATTTTGTCGACTTCATGCAGAATATCTTCGACAGAGGTCACGCAGAACCCGCACCCCTGCTAAAAGAAGGTGAAGAATGCTGGTATCTCCCATCCTTTGGTGTCTACCATCCTCGCAAACCAAATTAGAGAGGTGTTTGACTCCAGTGCTCAGTATGAAGGCATCTCCCTAAAAAATATCCTGCTCCTCATTGGGCCTAATCTAAACAACAGCCGTATAGGAGTACTAATTCGCTTCAGGCAAGAACCTGTCGCAGTAATGGCCGACATTCAACAAATGTTTCATTATTTTATCATGAGAGAAGACAGCAGAAACTACCTCAGATTCCTATGGCACAAGGATAACGACGTCCGCAACAAGTTCATAGACTACAGGATGAAGGTGCACATCTTCGGGAACAGCCCCTCGCCTGCAGTGGCCATCTATGGACTAGGACGGACAGCACAGGAAAGTGAAAGAGAGTATGGGTCTGATGCTCGTCTATTTGTGGAAAGAAACTTCTATGTAGATCATGGGCTTAACTCTCTTCCCACAAGTGAAGAGACAATCGATCTGCTCTCTAGGACTCAGGAAATGCTGTCAACAGCAAACCATAGACTCCACAAGATAATCTCTAACAGTAAAAAGGTAATAGAAGCATTTCCATCTGAGGATCATGCTGCTGGTGTAAGGTATCTTGTTCTGGGTTCTGACGTTCCTCCCATGCAACACTGCCTTGGTCTGCTTTGGGATATTAAGCAGGACTTGTTCACTTTCCAGGTGTCAGCTTGTGATAAACCTTTCACTAAACGAGGAGTCATATCTGTTGTGAACAGCATCTATGATCCTCGCGGGTTTATCGCACCCATCACCATTCAAGGCAAGATACTGTTGAGACAGTTGACCGCCGAGAGTATGGATTGGGACACTCCACTACCATCCCAGAAACAACAAAGGTGGGAGGCGTGGAAGAAGTCTCTGAAGGTCTTAGAGCATTTCCAAGTCCCACGTTGTTATTCCCCAGGCACCATTTCAGCCACCATCAGAAGAGAAGTCCACATTTTCTCCGACGCTTCTACATAGGCTATAGCTGCCGTAGCCTACCTGAAGACCTTGGAAGAAGACAACAAGGTGCATTGTGGATTCATCCTCGGTAAGGCAAAACTTGCCCCGAAACCTGCTCACTCTGTTCCAAGACTCGAACTTTGTGCCACTGTTCTGTAAGTGGAGTTAGCTGAAGCTATAAAGGACGAAATGGACATTGCTATTGATTCATTTACCTTCTACACAGACAGTAAAGTGGTGCTTGGTTACATCTATAACCAAACAAAACAATTTTATGTCTACGTCAGCAATAGAGTAGAGCGCATCAGAAGCTTTTCTACCCCTGACCAGTGGTACTACTTCCCTACTGATATGAATCCAGCTGACCGAGGGACGAGACTCACCGCCGCGTCTAAACTCAATGACAACATGTGGGTGTCACCTCCAAGGCTCTTATATGAAGATTCCAGTTCAAGGGACTTCAACAACATTTGGGAGCTGGTGGATCCAGAGTCTCGCAAAGAGATCAGACCAATCATTTCTACTCACTACACTTCTGTGATGCCAAAATTGAAACTGAGATCTCTCTGCTTTGAGCGCTTCTCAAGATGGTCAGCTGTCGTGCGGGCCATAGCTCATCTAATTCACATCACCCATTCCTTTGCCGGTAACAAAACATCAGAGTGTTGTGACTGGCATATGTGTAGAAGACACCCTACCGTTGCTGATTTCAGACATGCCGAGCAATTCATCATCCGATGTGTGCAACAAGAAGAATATAATCACGAGATTGACAGTATCACAAGGGGTATTAGCCTGTCTAAGAACAGTTCTCTGTTTGAATTGAACCCAGTGATCGATCATCACGGATTGTTAAAGGTGGGTGGTCGTATAGAGAAGTCTGACCTATGTGATAAGGAGCAGAATCCTATCATCATCCCAGGTTGGCACTACATTGCTACACTGTTGGTCCGTCACTATCATGAACGAGTGCAGCACCAAAGAAGACAGTTTACCGAAGGCGCTATAAGGTCCGCTGGCCTATGGATCGTGGGGATGAAGAGATGTGTCTCCTCAGTGCTCCATAAATGCATTAAATGTCAAAAATTAAGAGGAAAACAACAACATCAACAAATGGCAAATCTTCCAGCAGACCGGCTAAACACAGACCAGCCATTTTCGAACGTCGGCGTAGATGTTTTTGGCCCATGGTCAGTTGTTACAAGAAGGACCCATGGTAGAGCTGCAAACAGTAAGCGGTGGGCCGTGCTGTTCACTTGTCTTAGCATCCGAGCAGTTCACATTGAGGTTATTGAATCCATGGATTCCTCTTGTTTCATCAATGACCTCAGAAGATTCTTTTCTATCCGGGGACCTGCCAAGCAACTCAGATCTGACTGTGGCACTAACTTTGTGGGAGCGTGCAAAGAACTACAATTTGACAACTTTTTGACTGACAACGGGTGTACTTGGGTGTTCAACCCTCCACATTTCTTGCATATGGGAGGATCTTGGGAACATATGATTGGCATTGCTCGAAGAATCCTAGATTTGATGGTGCTGGATCACAAGTTACCCCTCACCAATGAAGTGTTGGTTAGCTTCCTGGCTGAAGTGTCTGCCGTAATAAACGCAAGACCATTAGTACCAGTAACATCAGACCCTGATGCACCAATGATCCTTACTCCTGCTACACTTCTTACTCAGAAGGTTGGAGCTGCCGCAATCCCTCCAGGGAAGTTTGTGGATGGGGACATTTAAAGACATCAGTGGAAACAGGTACAACACTTGTCCAATGTCTTTTGCTACTGCTGGAAAACTGAATACTTGCACTTGCTTCAAAGCCGTCACAAATGGCAGACTGCAATACCTAATCTTCAAGAGGGAGACCTCGTCCTCCTTAAAGATAAAGAAGCTCATCGCTTCTTATCACCAAGGTTACACCAAGCAATGACGGGAAGATCTTTAAGGTAGAAGTCAAGGTTACGAAAGGCGGTTCAACTCGTATTTTCTTCCGTCCAGTCACTGAGCTTGTGCTACTTTTACCAAAGGAGGACATTACATGAAAGTCATTGTTTATGGACACAGCTTATGGCAGGGAGCCTACTGCCATATATTCCTCCAGCTGTGTTGGAACATTTGAACACTTGAACTTTCTCCAGCGGATTGTTGGGTTGGTGGAAGTGTTTGCACGTTGCGGCTTCCCCAATCTGAAGATGGGTTTACGTTTGTACTCGGACTATCCCGCTGTTTAGGACTTCATGCCTCCAACTGAAGATTGGACCATACCAATTGGACTACAACTGTTGTTATTGTTACTTGCATGCTTGTTTTCCTTTTGTTTTTCAGGTATACAGTGACATCCCCAGAGGACATCATAAGAATTATGAAATATAAAGATTTCAGATGGAGAGTGTTATGTCCCATGAATTAGACATTTTACATACTGTCCTGTACATTTTACATGCTGTATTGCAGTCTCTCATATTGTTTATTGCTGCTATGTGTTCCTGTGTTTTGCATAGCTGAAATCCTCCCTTTCCATGAAGTTTGTCCCTTCTCTCTCCCTGTCTCCCTCTGCTGGGTGTCATGTCACTTCCTTCTTCTCCCTGTGTCTCAGTGTTCATCTTGGCTTCATTAGAGGCACATGTACTTTCAGCTTGTCTGAAGAAAGTCTTTAACTGCTGCTGTTTGTATGCATTCAACAAGAATTCTTAAAGAAATCAAAGTCTCTTCTGGATTCTTCATAACGTGTGCCTGCAGCTGAGTTAAGCTATCTGCGAACGTCGCCAATTGTAAGTAGGGTGAACAGATTCAGCATCTCACAGAGCCATATTTTTAGCCACAGGCCCCGGGGACAGAATAAGAAGTCTGCAGTCACATAGAATGACTGCAGACTCATCACAGACTTGGACAATGCCTTTAATATCCCTAACATAAATAAAAATATGAGAATTAGTCAGTATAACAAAAAACATTTACATCCAGGTATTTTATAGATGACGTCATCTTTGGAGTCGTTCTCTTTCTTTTCTTCATCATCTTGTCCAGACTCCATGAGTTTTCTCATCCACAGCAGTCTCTGCAGACTTCCATCTTGACGCCCTTAAAGATAGCAGTGTCATTATAATGCTCCTGAATAACAATTTCTGCCTTAACCTGAGCCCCAAGCCCCTGAATAAATAATTGCCCCTCACTATATTCCCTGCAGAAAATATGACCCCACACTGTCCCTCTTATGGTGCATGCTCTCCACACTGCCCCCTCCTTTCCATACTTTACGATGTTCTCTCACACTGAGTCACCCCTATAGGGCCCAGTCTCTATACTGTGTCCCCTTATCACACTCCCCCTCATTGGTATACTGTTGCCTCCTGGCTATGCCCTTACACTGTTCCCCCATGCTACACCCCCACACTACTCAGTCTCTTCTGTGCCCACTCACACCTTTTCTCACCATACTGTCTCCTTGTACGTTTCCTCCTCCCTCCTCATACATTTACTTTTTCTCTTTCCATACTGCCTCCTCACACATCCCTCTGACTGCCCATACTGTGTCCACACCCATCCCATCACCCTCACTTCCCATACTGTGTCCTCATACATTTTTCCCTCTCTCCTCATAGTGTATCCACACCCATACTACTCACCATACTGTGTCTGCACCCATCCCCCATACATGCCCCCATCTCATACCTTCCTCCTCATATTGTGTCTTCAAATTTCTCCCACTCCCCATATTGTGTCTGCACCTGTTCCCCAAATTTGTGTCCTCAAATCATACCCCGTTACACAAAATCTCACCCAGCCCTGCTATACTAAATACCCCATCACAGTAAATCTCCTTCTGACTGTTACCGTAAATACCACCCTCACACACAGTAAATATACACACAGTAAATACCCCCACACACAGTAAATACCCCCTCACACACAGTAAATACCCCCAACACACACAGTAAATACCCCCTCACACCGACAGTGAATAACCCTAACACACAGTAAACACCCCCAGGCACACACACTGTAAATACTCCCTCATACATACACAGTAAATACCCCACTCAAACACACACACAGTAAATACCTCCCCATACACTAAATATAACACACACAGTAAATGCACCCTCCCAGTAAACACCACCCACATCCAGTAAATACAACGCACACAAACTAAATAGCCCCCCACACACAGTAAATACACATAAACAGTAAACACCCCCCAGGGAATGAGGGAATGAAAGACCCCTGCGAGCAGTAAATACCCCCCTCCTATCTTCGTTGTCTTCAGCTCTACTAAGTGGAGCACTTACCATCGATTTACGGCACTAGTGACGTCAGCAGCGTGATCACATGACATGATCATACTGCTGGCATCGCTCTCTGACTCAGCAGGCAGTGCTTCAATTGTACATGCGTCTGTAAGATGCGAATGCAATCAAGGCCGGTTTTAGGCAAAATGGGGCCCTAGGCAAATGTTTAAAATGGGGCCCCAAATGCTAGCATATTGCACATCACACAGAAGCATTTCTGTTGTATTTACATGCGCTGTGTTCAGGCCGCTAAACGAGTGTGGTCAACAACATTGAAGTTCTTTCACGCTTGTTTCCCGGCCTCTTTACACCAACTGAGAAAGAATGATGAGAACCGAACAACCAATATTAGATCAATCTGTCACCATACAGTATCATGTTATCAGCAGCCCATCTACAGTTTACAACGGCAATGTGCTGCTAAGAACAAGGATATTTGTTCCGGCATAAATAATCCAATCACTCAATGAATATGCAGCATTTTGCTTGTTTAGTATAATACACCCCATAGTCCTCCATATATTATAATGTGCACCACAGTCCTCCATATTGTAACCTGCACACCCCATAGTCCTCCATATAATATAATGTGCCCCATAGTCCTTCATATAGTATAATACACTCCCCATAGTCCTCCATATAGTATAATACACTCCCCATAGTCCTCCATATAGTATTATACACTCCTCAGTCCTTCATATAGTATGATACACTCCTCATAGCCCTCCATATATTAAAATACACCCCTCATAGTGCTCCATATAGTATAATACACTACTCAGTCCTCCATATAGTATAATACACTCCTCAGTCCTCCATATAGTATAATACACTGCTCATAGTGCTCCATATAGTATAATGCACCCCTCATAGTCCTCCATATAGTATAATACACTCCTCAGTCCTCCATATAGTATTATACACTCCTCATAGTCCTCCATATATTAAAATACACTGCTCAGTCCTCCATATAGTATAATACACTCCTCATAGTGCTCCATATAGTATAATGCACTGCCATAGTCATCCATGTCGCACAATTCACTTCCCATAGTATAATGCACCCCATAGTTCTTCATATAGTATAATGTATTTTCCATAGTCCTTGATACAGCAGTATAATGCAGCCCACAGATAGTATAATGCAGCCACCCCATAAAAGTATAATGCAGCCCCGCCATACAATATAATGTAACCCACATAGAATATAATGCAGCCCCCCTCATAGCATAATGCAGCCCCTTCATACAGGGGCAGTGAGAAAGACACGGGCAAACAGTGAGTGACTAGGGGGCAGGGCAGAAGGACACAAGGAGGCTGGGGGAGACAGGCACAAGGGTGACAGGGGAGCTAGGGCGCAAGGAAGACAGGCACAAGGGGACACATGGGGACTAGTAGGCAAGGGAGACTGACACAAGGGGACAAAGGAGACTGACACAAGGGGACTAGTGGGCAGGGAGACTGACAAGGGGACATACGGGGACTAGTGGGCAAGGGAGACTGAAACAAGGGGACACACGGGGACTAGTGGGCAAGGTAGACTGACACAAGGGGACAAGAGAGACTGACACAAGGGGACACACGGGGACTAGTGGGCAAGGGAGACTGACACAAGGGGACTAGTGGGCAAGGGAGACTGACACAAGGGGACAAGGGAGACTGACACAAGGGGACACACGGGGACTAGTGGGCAAGGGAGACTGACACAAGGGGACTAGTGGGCAAGGGAGACTGACACAAGGGGACAAGGGAGACTGACACAAGGGGACACACGGGGACTAGTGGGCAAGGGAGACTGACACAAGGGGACTAGTGGGCAAGGGGACACACGGGGACAAGAAACACAAGCACAAGGGGACAAGGGAGATGGGCACAAGGGGACCCACAAGGACTAGAGGGCAAGGGAGACTGAGACAAAGGGATACACGGGGACAAGGGACACAAGCACAAGGGGACAAGGGCGACAGGCACAAGGGGACTCATGGGGACTTGGAAGAAAGGGAGAATTGCACAAGGGGACACACGGGGACTAGGGGGCAAAGGAGACAGGCACAAGAGGACACAAGGGGACTCCAAGGGCAGAGTAGATAGGGATGCACGGGGAGACGGGGATGCAAGGGGACAGGGGAAGATGAAGGGGAGACTTGAGAGTAGGGAAGAAGGGGACACAGGGATTACGAGGACAGGATAGATGGGGAACACACGATGAGAAAGGGGACAAGAGAGACGGGGGAACAAGGGAATGCAGGGGAGACTTGAGAGCAGGTCAGACGGGTCACATGGGAACAAGGGGCAGGGAATGCATGGGGTGCAGGAGGACTCAGGGCATGGGAGATAGGGAGCATTTGGGGACCAGGGGAGGAAGGACAAGGCACGTATGGGGGCCCGGAGGAGCACAATGACCTGAACCTAGGGATCTATGAGGACATGGGGCACGGAAGAGCAGGGAGGAAATGGGACTGGTGTCACAGGGGGCTGGAGACACTGGGGGCCGAGTAAGGTGACACATGGGCAGCAGACACAGCTCACTGCCGCCGGTCCCGTACACCTCTATGTTCATCGCCGGATCCTCCAGATGACTGAGCCACTGTGGCATCCCCCTCCTGGGTGGCTTGGTCCATGTGCCCCTGCCAACTCCAGAGCCACCTGTTCCCAGTCCCAGCAGCCACCACAGGCTCTGCCAATATGGCAGCCGCTATCACCTGTGCTGATGCTGCACTGCCTGGGCCCGGCACACAGCGGGTGCGCATTAAAGTGACATCATTTTTCCCCCGCAGTGTCATAGGCAGAGGGGAAGGATGGGAGAGGGAGCATCAGCTGACGCTCTCTCCTCCATCATTGTTTGAACTGTACCGGTGTCATAGATGCCGGTATAGTTCAATGAGGCAGCGGCGGGGGGAGTCGAGTGCCTCTGACCTGCCGGGCCCCTGACCTGCCAGGCCCGGTCACAGCAGTGACCGCTGTGACTGTGGTAGTTAGGCCCTTGCCAGAAGCATCTTACCTGGGCCAAGGAGAAAAAGAACTTGACTGGTGCTCAGTGGTCCAAGGTGTTGTTTTCAGATGAAAGTAAATTTTGCTTTTCATTTGGAAATCAAGGTCTCAGAGTCTTGAGGTAGAATGGAGAGGCACACAATCCAAGCTGCTTGAGGTCTAGTTTGAGGTTTCCACAATCAGTGATGGTTTGGGGAGCCATGTTATCTGCTGGTGTAGGTCCATTATGTTTTATTAAGACCAAAGTCAGCACAGCTATCTACCAGGAAATTTTAGAGCACTCCATGCTTCACTCTGCCGACAAGCTTTCTAGAGATGTAAGTTTCATTCTCCAGAAGGACTTGGCACCTGTCCACACTGCCAAAAGTACCAATACCTGGTTTATTAACAACAGTATCACTGTGCTTGATTGGCCAGGAAACTCAACTGAGAATCTATGGGGTATTGTCAAGAGGAAGATGAGAGACACCAGACCCAGCAATGCGAATGAGCTGAAGGCTGATATCAAAGCAACCTGGGCTTCCATAACACCTCAGCAGTGCCACAGGCTGATCTCCTCCATGCCACACCGCATTGATGCAGTAATTTATGCAAATGGAGCCCCGACTAAGTATTGAGTGCATTTACTGAACATACATTTAAGTAGGCCAACATTTTGGATTTTAAAATAATTTTTCAAGCTTGTGTTAAAGTATTCTAATTTACTGAGATAATGACGTTGGAGTTTTCATTGGCTGTAAACCATAATCATCAACATTAACAGAAATAAATGCTTGAAATAGATCACTCTGTAATGACTCTATACAATATACGTGTCTCACTTTTTGTATTGGAGAACTGAAATAAATTAAATTTTTGATGATATTTTAATTTTGTGAGAAGCACTTGTATGTCAATAAAATCAAAAGTGAGTGATATGCAAAGCAATTATGTAAAGTGAAAAGTATATTATGAATCAACAAGTGGCAGATTGAGATTAGGGAGGTTAATAAGTGGCTCAAGAATTGGTGTAGGAAGGAGGGGTTTGGGTTCCTGCAGAACTGGGCTGACTTCTCAGTTGGCTACAGGCTCTACGCTAGGGATGGGCTGCACCTCAATAGGGAAGGTGCAGCTGTGCTGGGGGAGAAAATGGCTAGAAAGTTGGAGGAGTGTTTAAACTAGGGATTGAGGGGGAGGGTATTCATTTTATAGGAGGGGAAGATAGTGTAGATAGAGACTTGGGCACAAATAAGGAAGTTGGGGGTGGCGGTGGCATGGGGGGTGGGGTTAGAACAGTTAGTAATTTAAGAAATAATAGAGGTACAGAGAGGAACATCAAGTGCATGTATACTAATGCCAGAAGCCTCGCCAACAAAATGGACGAATTAGAACTAATGTTGTTGGAACATAATTATGACATGATGGGGATATCTGAAACATGGCTGGATGAGAGCCATGACTGGGCTGTTAACTTGCAGGGCTATAGCCTTTTCAGGAATGACCGTACAGATAAGCGAGGAAGTGGGGTGTTTCTGTATGTAAAATCGACCTTAAAACCCATCCTGCGTGATAATATAGGTGAATCTAATGAAAATGTAGAGTCCCTGTTGGTGGAGATAAGGGGAGGGGGAAAAAAAAATAAATTACTGAGAGGGCTTTGTTATAAATCTCCAAAAATAATGGAAGCAATGGAGAATATCCTCGTAAAGCAAATAGATGAAGCTGCGACTCAAGGATAAGTCATTATTATGGGGGACTTCAACTACCCTGAAATAGATTGGGGAACAGAAACCTGCAGTTCCAGTAAAGGTAATCGGTTTTTGACAACTATGAGAGACAATTACCTTTCACAACTGGTTCAGGACCCAACAAGAAGGGGGCCACTGCTAGACCTAATATTAACCAACAGGCCAGACCGCATATCAAATATAAGGGTTGGGGGTCACTTGGGGAATAGTGATCACAAAATAATAAGTTTTCATGTCTCCTTTAATAAGATGTGTAGTAGAGGGGTGACAAGGACACTAAACTTCAGGAGGGCAAATTTCCAACGGATGAGAGAGGATCTTGGTGCAATTAACTGGGACGATATCCTGAGACATAAAAGTACACAAAGAAAATGGGAGACGTTTATTAGCATCCTGGATAGGACCTGTGCACAGTATATACCGTATGGGAATAAACATACTAAAAATAGGAGGAAACCAATATGGCTAAATAGAACTGTAAGGGGTGCAATAAGTGACAAAAAGAAAGCATTTATAGAATTAAAGGAAGTAGGTAGTGAGGAGGCATTAAATAAATACAAAAAATTAAATAAATTCTGTAAAAAGCAAATCAAGGCAGCAAAGATTGAGACAGAGAGACTCATTGCCAGAGAGAGCAAAAATAACCCCCAAATATTCTTTAATTACATAAATAGTAAGAAACTAAAAAATGATAGTGTTGGCCCCCTTAAAATAGTCTGGGTGAAATGGTGGATGAGGATGAGGAAAAAGCCAATATGCTAAATGACTTTTTTTCATCAGTATTTACAAAAGAAAATCCCATGGCAGCCAATATGACTAGTGATAAAAATTCCCAATTAAATGTTACCTGCTTAACCCAGCAGGAAGTACGGCGGCGTCTAAAAATCACAAAAATTGACAAATCTCCGGGCCCGGATGGGATACACCCCCGAGTACTGCAGGAATTAAGTACAGTCATTGATAGACCATTATTTTTAATCTTTAAAGAGTCCATAATAACAGGGTCTGTACCACAGGACTGGCGTATAGCAAATGTGGTGCCAATATTCAAAAAGGGGACAAAAACTGAACTCGGAAATTATAGGCCAGTAAGTTTAACCTCTACTGTGGGTAAAATCCTGGAGGGCATTCTAAGGGATGCTATACTGGAGTATCTGAAGAGGAATAACCTCATGACCCAGTATCAGCACGGGTTTACTAGGGACCGTTCATGTCAGACTAATTTGATCAGCTTCTATGAAGAGGTAAGTTCCGGACTGGACCAAGGGAACCCAGTAGATGTAGTGTATATGGACTTTTCGAAAGCTTTTGATACGGTGCCACACAAAAGATTGATACATAAAATGAGAATAATGGGGATAGGGGAAAATATGTGCAAGTGGGTTGAGAGCTGGCTCAGGGATAGGAAACAAAGGGTGGTTATTAATGGAGCACACTCGGACTGGGTCGCGGTTAGTAGTGGGGTACCACAGGGGTCAGTATTGGGCCCTCTTCTTTTTAACATATTTATTAATGACCTTGTAGGGGGCATTCAGAGTAGAATTTCAATATTTGCAGATGACACTAAACTCTGCAGGGTAATCAATACAGAGGATGACAATTTTATATTACAGGATGATTTATGTAAACTAGAAGCTTGGGCTGATAAATGGCAAATGAGCTTTAATGGGGATAAATGTAAGGTCATGCACTTGGGTAGAAGTAATAAGATGTATAACTATGTGCTTAATTCTAAAACTCTGGGCAAAACCGTCAATGAAAAAGACCTGGGTGTATGGGTGGATGACAAACTCATATTCAGTGGCCAGTGTCAGGCAGCGGCTACAAAGGCAAATAAAATAATGGGATGCATTAAAAGAGGCATAGATGCTCATGAGGAGAACATAATTTTACCTCTATACAAGTCACTAGTGCGACCACACTTAGAATACTGTGCACAATTCTGGTCTCCGGTGTATAAGAAAGACATAGCTGAACTGGAGCGGGTGCAGAGAAGAGCGACCAAGGTTATTAGAGGACTGGGGGGTCTGCAATATCAAGTTAGGTTATTACACTTGGGGCTATTTAGTTTGGAAAAACGAAGGCTAAGGGGTGATCTTATGTTAATGTATAAATATATGAGGGGACAGTACAAAGACCTTTCTGATGATCTTTTTAATCATAGACAGGTGACAGGGACAAGGGGGCATCCTCTACGTCTGGAGGAAAAAAGGTTTAAGCATAATAACAGACGCGGATTCTTTACTGTAAGAGCAGTGAGACTATGGAACTCTCTGCCGTATGATGTTGTAATGAGTGATTCATTACTTAAATTTAAGAGGGGACTGGATACCTTTCTGGAAAAGTATAATGTTACAGGGTATATATATTAGATTCCTTGATAAGGCGTTGATCCAGGGAACTAGTCTGATTGCCGTATGTGGGGTCGGGAAGGAATTTTTTTCCCCATGGTAAAGCTTACTCTTACCACATGGGTTTTTTTTTTTATTTTTTTTTTTACCACATGGGTTTTTTTTTGCCTTCCCCTGGATCAACATGTTAGGGCTTGTTAGGCTATGGGTTGAACTAGATGGACTTAAAGTCTTCCTTCAACCTTAATAACTATATAACTATGTAACTATGTATTGCATCAATTTCCATATGTGCATCTAACAAGTATAAGCATGCATAACTAGTGACATAAAAGAAAATATCATAACATGTAAATATATGGGTTGTAATGTAGTCTCTGCAAGGTAAATTCCACCAATAGAATGCATTGAATGCATTAAATCCGCACGGTTCAGTGAACGCATGCTGATTCACCTGCATTCAATGAACATACACTGCATCCAAAGCGCTGCTAGTTCCGGATCATTGGCTCCTGGCCTTACTCTTTGCTCCTGTATTTACTGCTCACACTAGACCTGAGGTCTTTACTCTGGATTATTTCTGACTAACTACCTGGAAGTCCTTTCTGATTCTGCTGCATAGCCCTTCCCTCTGGGCTAAACTCTAGACTTAACTCTATCTTATCGCACTCACTGTCGGGAGGTGGGCAAACTATAACAATGTTATTGCCATCTTGTGGCTATTATATTTCCTACTAGATGGTGGCCTGATTCTAACGCATCAGGTATTCTAGAATAGGTATGTAGTATATAGCACAGCCCATGCAGTATATAACACAGCCCACGTAGTATATAACACAGCCCACGTAGTATATTGCACAGCCACGTAGTATATAACACACCCCATGTAGTATATAGCACAGTGACGTAGTATATAACACAGCTCACGCAGTATATAACACAGCCCATGCAGTATATAACACAGCCCATGTAGTATATAACACAGCCAACGTAGTATATAACATCCCACGCAGTATATAACACAGCCCATGTAGTATATAACACAGCCAACGTAGTATATAACAGCCCACGCAGTATATAACACAGCTCACGTAGTATATAGCACAGCGATATAGTATATAACACAGCCCACGCAGTATATAACACAGCCCACGTAGTATATAACACAGCCCATGTAGTATATAGCAGTGTGGGCACCATAGCCCGTTTAAAAAAGTGATTAAAATAAAAAATAGTTATATACTCACCTCTTGGCAGCCCCCGGATCCAGCCCAGGCCTTTAGTGATGCTCCGTTCCCAGTAATGCCTTTCGGCAATAACCCGTGATCATGTACCGGCAGCATCAATAGTAAAAAAGTGAAGCAGTGTTTAAATTCCGCCCCAATATCGCTGATTGGTCGCGACTAGTGTTGAGCATTCCGATACCGCAAGTATCGGCTATCGGCCGATACTTGCGGTATCGGAATTCCGATACCGGGATTCCGATACTTGCCGCGTATCGGATACCGGAATCGGAAGTTCCCAGATTCAAACTGCACAAATTCAGCCAATGAGAATGATTCCAAGTGTGGGCACATCCTGTTCAGCATGGAGGGCATGAAACTACTGGCAAGGCTGTGATTGGCTGCTGAAATGATGTCATGATGCAGTTTAAAAGTCGCTGGCGCCATTTTGCGCTCACTCTGCTGTGAATTCAGTTAGTGACAGGACGCTGTTTGCTGACTGAGGGCCAGTTTAGAGATAGCATTTGCTTCTTTGTACTTTTCCAAGGCTAATTTAGCAACCGCTGTGTTCACCTACTAATCACCTTGCTTTTGCCTTGTAGCGCTGTTTTCACAGCGATCTGCAAGGTCTGTGTGTGTGTGTGTGTGTGTGAGTGCAGCCCACTCTCTAGTCTGAGTGCAGCCACATAGGCCATCCATAGCTGGTTGTATTCAGTTCAGGGAGGGTGGTTCATTGCCTCATACTGTTCTTTATTTTTTTTTTTCCAAGTAGTGTAGTCTGCTGCTAATTTTTTCAAAAAAATCCTATTAGTGTCTTTCCACCCGTCTCCAGCTAATTTGTGGAAAAACACTACATAGGATAACGTAGAGGAGGGTTTTTGGGCCTTGCAGCGCCGTTTACGGCTGTCTGCACGGTCTCCGTGTGACTGCATCTCGCCCTGTAGTCTGTGAGCAGCCATAGCCTGGTTGTCTCCAGCTCAGGGTTCTTCACTGCGTCATACCGCAAAATCAATTTTCATTTTGTTTTAAGTAGTGCAGGCTGCTGCACATTTTTTCAAAAAATTCCTATTAGTGTCTTTCCACCCGTCTCCAGCTAATTTGTGGAAAAACACTACATAGGATAACGTAGAGGAGGGTTTTTGGGCCTTGCAGCGCCGTTTACGGCTGTCTGCACGGTCTCCGTGTGACTGCAGCTCGCCCTGTAGTCTGTGAGCAGCCATAGCCTGGTTGTCTCCAGCTCAGGGTTCTTCACTGCGTCATACCGCAAAATCAATTTTCATTTTGTTTTAAGTAGTGCAGGCTGCTGCACATTTTTTCAAAAAATTCCTATTAGTGTCTTTCCACCCGTCTCCAGCTAACTTGTGGAAAAACACTACATAGGATAACGTAGAGGAGGGTTTTTGGTCCTTGCAGCGCCGTTTACGGCTGTCTGCACGGTCTCCGTTTGACTGCAGCTCTATCTGTTGTCAGTTCAGCCCAAAAAAAAAAAATAAATAATAAAGTTCACCAAACACACCAGTGACACCACTTTACATTTGTGTAGGCCACATTAGCTCATATTAAAGTCTAGTCCACACTTTAGAAAATTATTGTTTCTTATACCTGTTAGGAGTTGTTCAGGAATAAGCACACAAAGCCGTTAGTACTTTTCTGCTTATCTTTATCAGTCAACCAAGATGAAGAAGGCAGTGAGTAAGGCACGTGGGCGTGGGCGTGGGCGCGGAGCAGGGAGGGGACGTGGGGATTCTGAGCCTGCTGCGGGCACCGGTGACTCATCAGCACCCACTTTCACCAGGGAACAGTCATTCATGCGCAGCTTTGTCGCAGAGCGCCGTACACCGCTGCTGCGTGAAGAACAAATTGAAGCCGTTGTCGGATGGATGGCAGCTAATGCATCAACTTCAATTAGTGCCACATCCTCTCAGACACAGAGCACTGGAGAGCAGCCATCTGTCTCTTCACCACCTGCCAAATTGCCCAGGCAGACAGAGAGCCCAGGACAGGAGCCGTCTCTACTTCTGTTCTCTGAATCTCTTGGCTTGGAAACAGGGGGCCAGCCAAGCAGCATTGGAGAAATGGAAGAAGAGGCAGGGTGCAGTGATGCCCAACAGCTTTTTCTCTCTGAGTCTGAAGAGGCGGGTGGGCCAGTGGCTCCGGTCACCACATCGCAGGCCGCATCAGCTGATGATGACACTCAGGTGCCACTTACTGGTGCGTGCTCTGCTGCTGAGACTACCCAGGAGGAGCAGTTGGGGGCAGAGGGTAGTGTAGATGATGAGGTCCTTGACCCATCTTGGCGTGAGGGACAGGAAGGTGGTGGGAGCAGCTCTGAGGAAGAGATTCCCCGTACGGCCCAAAGAGGGAGAGGGAGGGGGAAGACTGCGGATCCTGCAGCCTCCGCTTTGGCACCCGTTAGGAGCATGTCTCTTCCAAAAGCCAAAAAGGGCGCTCCCAAGACTTGCAGTGCCTGGTCCTTTTTTGACACAGTTGCAGATGACATTTGCTATGTCAAATGCAAGGTGTGTCATTACAAAGTGAAAAGAGGGAAAAGTGTCAGCAACCTCAATATCACAAATATGTGGAAACATGTGCACACCAGGCACGCGGCGGAGTTACAGAAACGCACTGAAGAGCTAGGCCAACCAACAGCGGCAGCTACCACCTCTTCAGCTCGTGTTGCCTCTTCCTCCAGCTCACACGCAGCTGGTTCGGCTTCCTCCCAGGATCGCCGTGGAAGAACCTCTGGCCCTGTTGTCCAGAGACCCGCTGTAATTCCACCCGCAGCACCACTTTCCCAGTCATCCACACACTCCCAGCTCAGTCTACAGCCATCGGTAGTACAGGCATGGGAGAAAAGGCGGCCTTTCTCGTCAAACCACCCACGAGCACAGGCTCTGACTGCAGGCATTGCCAAACTTCTGTCACTGGAAATGCTGTCATTCAGGCTGGTGGAGACTGACAGCTTCCGTGACTTGATGTCATTGGCAGTCCCACAGTACAATGTGCCCAGCCGCTTTTACTTCAGCAGGCAAGCCGTCCCTGCCCTGCACAAGCATGTGGAGGGACACATAAAACACGCGCTACTGAACGCCGTCAGTAGCAATGTCCACCTCACCACCGATGCGTGGACCAGTCAACATGGACAGGGGCGATACCTTTCCCTCACTGCCCATTGGGTTAATGTCGTTGAGCCGGGTACAGATCGTGCGAGTGGCGCAGGACGTGTCCTGCCCACTCCAAGGATTGCAGGAATCCATTCTGTACGCATTGACTCCTCCTCTTACACCAGTTCCTCAGAATCATCGCTGCAGGAGCCGTCACAGTCCACCTCCACATGGACCCGTGATGAACGTTTACCTGTTACGACCGACATGAGCACAGCCGTGGCCAAACGTCAACAGGCCGTCTTGAAATTAATTTATTTGGGGAATCGAAGCCACACAGCGCAGGAGCTCTGGAATGCCATCAAGCAGGAGAGCGATGTGTGGTTTGTGCCAGCGAATCTCCAGCCAGGCATGGTAGTGTGTGATAATGGCCGAAATCTGGTGGCAGCTCTGGGCCTCGGCAACCTCACTCACATCCCATGTCTGGCACATGTGCTCAATTTGGTAGTGCAGAGTTTTTTGAGGGACTATCCGGATCTTGATGCACTGCTGCACAAGGTCCGCCTAGAGTGTGCTCACTTGCGGCGTTCCAGCATGGCAAAAGCGCACATTGCGGCTCTGCAGCGCCGACACTGCCTGCCGGAACATCGCATCATATGTGACCTACCTACCAGGTGGAATTCCACGTTACATATGTTGGAGCGGTTGTGTGAGCAGCAGCAAGCTGTAATGGAGTACCAGCTGCATCAGGCGCAAAGAAGTCGCACTCCGCGCCATACAGACTTCACAACCACAGAGTGGGCCACTATGAATGACGTCTGCCAGGTTTTGCGTCCCTTTGATTATTCCACGCGGATGGCGAGTGCAGATGATGCACTAGTCAGCATGACTGTCCCCCTTATCTGCCTGCTTGAAAAATCACTGCAAGCGCTAAGGGATGATGTTGTGGAAGAGGTGGAGGATGAGGATTCAGCATTTCCATCATCTTCTGGACAGTCAGCGCCACGTGGTTCCTCACAAACGCGTAGGCAGGGGACAGTTTGTGAGGAGGATGAGGAGGAGTCAATGGAGGAGGAAGACATCCGCCCAGAGGAGGGAGTTACACAATTGTCCAGTACTCAATGTGTACAGCGAGGGTGGGGTGATGACGAGCGGGCAGAGATCACGCCTCCAGCAGGGGACAGCGTTTCTTGGGCAGTTGGCAGTCTGCAGCACATGGTGGATTACATGCTGCAGTGCCTGAGAAACGACCGCCGCATCGCCCACATTCTCAACATGTCTGATTATTGGGTGTTCACCCTCCTCGATCCTCGCTACCGGGACAATGTAGAAAGCCTCATCACACCGTTGAACCGGGAGCGAAAAATGCGTACCAAGACACACTGGTGAATTCCATCATCTTCTCCATTCCAACTGAGAGAAGTGCTGCTAGTGCATTACAAAGCAGCTCAGTGCGTCCAGGCAGTGGTGGAGGCTCTGCACAAAGAGGGAGCAGAAGCAGTGCCTCTGCCCAAGGCAAGACCAGTATGGCCCAACTGTGGCACAGTTTTCTGTGCCCGCCACAAAAGTCTACACCATCACAGACGGCTCCAGTCAGCAGGAGGCAACGGTTCCGTCAGATGGTGACAGACTACATGTCTTGCCCTCTTGCTGTACTCCCAGACGGCTCTTCACCTTTCAAGTTTTGGGTCTCAAAGCTGGATACATGGCCAGAGCTAAGCCAGTATGCATTGGAGGTGCTGTCTTGCCCTGCGGCCAGTGTATTATCGGAACGTGTCTTTAGTGCTGCAGGTGGTGTACTAACTGACCGTCGCATGCGACTATCCTCCGATAACATTGACCGGCTTACTTTCCTGAAAATGAACAAGGCCTGGATCTCGCAGGAATTTGCCACTCCTCTTCCTGATTAAATAATTAGGTGACTGTCTACAGTATCCAGGTCTCCTGTTGTGTTCATCTTTCTACCACCTGAACTTTAATTCCTGGGCTCCAACACCGCCAGTTGAGGCTCAGAAGTGCCGTCTGCACAGTCAAAACATACGACCCAGTGTTATTGGGTTTCAGTAACGTCAGCTGATCCCCAGCTGTGTAGCCGGCAATGTGTCCTGCGACCGCCACGCTGACACAACAACTGAAATGTAAGGGAACCTGTCCCCCCCCCCCAAGGCGTTTGTTACTGAAAGAGCCACCTTGTGCAGCAGTAATGCTGCACAAGGAAAAGGTAGCTATTTTTGTTTAGCTCCTTGCACACGCAGAACTCAACACTTATAAAATGTGTCCACTGATACCGTAAAACCGTCCCGGAGGTGGAACTTTCCTTCGTAATATGACGCAGCACAGCCGTCATTCCTACCCCCTTGGCGCCGTGCCCCGGCTCCTCAGTGTTGTTTGATTCTGTCCCGGAGCCTGCGCTGTTATGTTATCCCTTGGCCAGGCACACTTAACGCTGCCCATCTTCTGACATCATTTGGTGTCAGGCTGGCTGCGCCTGTGCGGCCGCGCTGGCCGAGAGCCCGCCTCGCAGTGTCTTCTGATTTAATCCCACTGGGGGCCTGAGATCCATGGACATGCGCAGTGCATATCTGAACCTCCGCCTCTCACTCATCTCCCTACGCCTTCTTCAGACTGTGCGCCATCAGCTGATCCCTAATAGCATGCCACGGCCGTGACGCCGCACAGTCTGAAGAAGCCATAGGGAGGGGAGTGAGAGGCGAGGATATGCACTGCGCATGGCCACGGATCCCAGGCCCGCGGTGGGATTACATTAGACGACACTGCGAGGCGGGCTCTCGGCCAGCGCGGCCGCACAGGCGCAGCCAGCCTGACACCAAATGATGTCAGAAGATGGGCAGCGCTAAGTGTGCCTGGCCAAGGGATAACATAACAGCGCATGCTCCGGGACGGAATCAAACAACGCTGAGGAGCCGGGGAACGGCGCCAAGGAGGTAGGAATGACAGCTGTGCTGCGTCATATTATGAAGGAAAGTCCCACCTCCGGGACGGTCTCACGGTTTCAGGGGACACATTTTATAAGTGTTTAGTTCTGTGTTTGCAAGGAGCATCATGAAAAGAGCCACCTTTTCCTTTTGCATCTTTTGTGCTGCACAAGCTGGCTCTTTCAGCTACAAACGCCTTGGGGGGGGGGGGTTAAAGGTTCCCTTTCGACTTTCTCCAATCAGGCTTCGGCCTACATTGTGTTCCTCTGCTTCTCCTGCTGTCCCTGGGCTCCAACACCGCTAGTTGTTTCCTGGTAGTGCTGTACGCACAGTCCCAACAGTCGCTCCTCTGTTATTGGGGTTCAGTAATGTCAGCTGTTCCCCTGCTGTGTGTGTGGCAATCCCTCCTATCTCCTCCACCTCCACCTCCCCCTCCTGTCCCTGGGCTCCAACACCGCTAGTTGCCGTCCAGAAGTGCTGTCCGCACAGTCCCAACAGTCCCTCCTCTGTTATTGGGGTTCAGTAACGTCAGCTGTTCCCCTGCTGTGTGTGGCAATCCCTCCTATCTCCTCCACCTCCACCTCCCCCTCCTGTCCCTGGGCTCCAACACCGCTAGTTGCCATCCAGAAGTGCTGTCCGCACAGTCCCAACAGTCCCTCCTCTGTTATTGGGGTTCAGTAACGTCAGCTGTTTCCCTGCTGTGTGTGTGGCAATCCCTCCTATCTCCTCCACCTCCACCTCCCCCTCCTGTCCCTGGGCTCCAACACCGCTAGTTGCCGTCCAGAAGTGCTGTCCGCACAGTCCCAACAGTCCCTCCTCTGTTATTGGGGTTCAGTAACGTCAGCTGTTCCCCTGCTGTGTGTGTGGCAATCCCTCCTATCTCCTCCACCTCCACCTCCCCCTCCTGTCCCTGGGCTCCAACACCGCTAGTTGCCGTCCAGAAGTGCTGTCCGCACAGTCCCAACAGTCCCTCCTCTGTTATTGGGGTTCAGTAACGTCAGCTGTTCCCCTGCTGTGTGTGTGGCAATCCCTCCTATCTCCTCCACCTCCACCTCCCCCTCCTGTCCCTGGGCTCCAACAACGCTAGTTGCCGTCCAGAAGTGCTGTCCGCACAGTCCCAACAGTCCCTCCTCTGTTATTGGGGTTCAGTAACGTCAGCTGTTCCCCTGCTGTGTGTGTGGCAATCCCTCCTATCTCCTCCACCTCCACCTCCCCCTCCTGTCCCTGGGCTCCAACACCGCTAGTTGTCGTCCAGAAGTGCTGTCCGCACAGTCCCAACAGTCCCTCCTCTGTTATTGGGGTTCAGTAACGTCAGCTGTTCCCCTGCTGTGTGTGTGGCAATCCTTCCTATCTCCTCCACCTCCACCTCCCCCTCCTGTCCCTGGGCTCCAACACCACTAGTTGCCGTCCAGAAGTGCTGTCCGCACAGAGCCAAACACCTCGCCAATGTGTTAGTGGGGTTCAGCACCACCAGCTGTTCCCCTGCTGTGTATACGGCAACGTGTACTGCGACCACCACGCAGGCACAACAAGTTAAATTTAAGGGAACCTGTCCCCCCCCCCCAGGCGTTTGTTACTGAAGGAGCCACCTTGTGCAGCAGTAATGATGCAAAGGGAAAAAGTGCCTCTTTTCGTGGTGCTCCTTGCACATGCTGAACCTAACACTTATGAAAAGTGTCCCCTCCTACCGTGATACCGTCCGGTTGGTGGAACTTTCCATTGTGATGTGACGCAGCACAGCCGTCATTCTTACCCCCTTGGCGCCGTGCGCCGCCTCCTCAGCGTTGTTTGAATCAGTCCCGGAGCCTGCGCTGTTAGGTTAGCCCTTGGCCATGCACACATTTTGCGCTGCCCGTCTTCTGACATCATTTGGTGTCAGGCTGGCTGCGCCTGTACGGCCGCGCTGGACGAGATCCCGCCTCGTACTGTCTTCTGATTTAATCCCACTGGGGGCCTGAGATCCATGGACATGCGCAGTGCATATCTGAACCTCCACCTCTCACTCATCTCCCTACGGCTTCTTCAGACTGTGCGGTGTCAGCTGGTCCCTAATAGCATGCCACGGCCGTGACACCGCACAGTCTGAAGAAGCCGTAGGGAGGGGAGTGAGAGGTGAGGATATGCACTGCGCATGGCCACGGATCCCAGGCCCGCGGTGGGATTACATTAGACGACACTGCGAGGCGGGCTCTCGGCCAGCGCAGCCGCACAGGCGCAGCCAGTCTGACACCAAATGATGTCAGAAGACGGGCAGCGCAAAATGTGTGCATGGCCAAGGGCTAACCTAACAGCGCAGGCTCCGGGACTGATTCAAACAACGCTGAGGAGGCGGCGCACGGCGCCAAGGGGGTAAGAATGACGGCTGTGCTGCGTCACATCACAAAGGAAAGTTCCACCAACCGGACGGTATCACGGTAGGAGGGGACACTTTTCATAAGTGTTAGGTTCAGCATGTGCAAGGACCATAATTAAAAGAGCTAAGTTTACCTTTTCCAGCATTAGTGCTGTACACGATGGCTCTTTCAGCTACAAACGCTTGGGGGGGGGTTAAAGTTTCCCTTTCAACTTGCTCCAGTGCAGGCTTCGGCCTACACTCTAATCCCTCTCCTCCTCCTGCTGACCCTGGGCTCTAACACCGCCAGTTGGGGCCCAGATGTGCTGGCTGCACAGAGCCAAACACCAGCCAATGTGTCAGTGGGGTTCAGCATCGCCAGCTGTTCCCCTGCTGTGTAGCCGGCAACGTGTCCTGCAACAGCCACGCAGGCACAAGAACTGAAATTGAAGGAAACCTGTCCCCCCTCCCCCAGGCGTTTCTACGTTTTACAGCCACCTTGTACGACAGTAATGCTGCATGTGTGCAAGGTGGCTCAGAAACGTATTCTCCTTGCCCAGGTTGAACTGAACACGTCTAAAATGAGTCCTCTGCGACCATTAAAACGTCCCTCAGGTGTGATTTTCCTTTGTATTGACACGCAACAAGCTCCTTGGTAGCGCTGCCCGTCTTCTGGCATCATTGTTTGGCTGCCTGCGTCTCTGCGGCCGCCTTGCCCCACACAACGCCCCTCGGTGTCTTATTTATTTGGACTGCGAGGGTGTGATTGATGGGCATGAACGGTGCATTTCTTCGCCTGTCCCTCATCTCCTTCCGCCTTCTTCGGACTGTGCGTCTTCATGGCCGTGGCATGCGATAAGGGATCAGCTGATGCCGCATAGTCTGAAGCGGGTGTAAGAACCCAAGCGAGAGGCGAACATATGTACTGCGCCAGGCCATGAATTCCAGCCCAGCAGTGTTTTAACAATGTTAAGACACTGCGGGGCTGGGATTCATGGACATCGCAAACCGCAACGGCCGACATTACATGATGTCAGAGGATGGGCAGCGCTAACAGCGCAAGGCCAAGGGTTAACACAAAAGCGCAGACTCCTGTGCAACAAATAACGATGCTCAGGAGGCCGCGCAAAGCACCAAGGTGGCATTTTTGCCAGCTGTACTGCGTCTCTTTACGAAGGGAACTCACGCCTCAAAATCACTTTGACTGTGTAAGGGCCTAAATGTTATACGTGTTCCTTTCAGCGTGTGCAAGGAGCAAAATTAAAAGAGCAACCTTTGACTTGTGCAGCATTACTGCTGCATAAGCTGTGGCTCTTCTAGTTTGTAACCCCTGAGGGGGGGTTAAAGGTTACCTTTGAAATTTGTTCAATTAGGCTTCGGCCTACACTCTGCTCCCTCTCCTCCTCCTGCTGACCCTGGGCTCTAACACCGCCAGCTGGGGCCCAGATGTGCTAGCTGCACAGAGCCAAACACCAGCCAATGTGTCAGTGGGGTTCAGCACCGCCAGCTGTTCCCCTGCTGTGCAGCCGGCAACGTGTCCTGCAACAGCCACGCAGACACAAGAACTGAACTTGAAGGGAACCTGTCCCCCCTCCCCCAGGCGTTTGTATGTTTTCCAGCCACCTTGTACAGCAGTAATGCTGCATGTGTGCAAGGTGGCTCATAAACTTATTCTCCTCGCACATGTGGAACTGAAAACACGTCTAAAATGTGTCCTCTGTGTGACCATTTAACCGTCCCGGAGGTGTGACTTTCCTTTGTAATGACACGCTGCAACCCCCTTGGTAGCACTGCCCGTCTTCTGACATTATTGTTTGGCTGGCTGCGCCTCTGCGGCAGCCCTGCCCGACACAACGCCCCTCGGTGTCTTATTTATTTTGACTGCAAGGGTGTGATTGACGGGCATGAGCAGTGCATATCTTCGCCTGTTGTCACTCATCTCCTTCCGTCTTCTTCAGACTGTGCGGCTTCATGGCCGCGGCATGCGATAAGGGATCAGCTGACGCCGCACAGTCTGAAGCGGGTGTAAGGACCCGAGTGTGAGAGGCGAACCTATGTACTGCGCCAGGCCATGAATCCCAGCCCCGCAGTGTTTTAACTATGTAAAGACACTGCGTGGCTGGGATTCATGGGCATCGCGAACCGCACTAGCCGACATGAAATGATGTCAGAAGATGGGCAGCGCATGGCCAAGGGATAACGCAACAACGCAGACTCCTGTACAGCAAATAACAACGCTCAGGAGGCTGCGTCCAGCACCAAGGTGGGATTCTTGACATCTGTGCTGCGTCTCATTACGAAGGGAACTCTCGCCTCCAACACAGTTTGACTGTGTAAGGGCCTAAATGTTATACGTGTTCCTTTCAGCGTGTGCAAGGAGAAAAATTAAAAGAGCAACCTTTGACTTGTGCAGCACTACTGCTGCATAAGCTGTGGCTCTTCTAGTTTGTAACACCTGAGGGGGGGTTAAAGGTTACCTTTAAAATTGGTTCAATTAGGCTTCGGCCTACACTATGCTCCCCCTGCAGATCCTGGGCTCTAACACCGCCAGTTGGTGCCCGGTACTGCTAGCTGCACAGAGAAAAACACCAGCCAATGTGTCAGTGGGGTTCAGCACCGCCAGCTGTTCCCCTGCTGTGTAGCCGGCAACGTGTCCTGGAACAGCCACGCAGGCACAACAGACCCAAAGCTGCCGCCAGTGCAGGCTTCGGCCTACACTCTGCTCCCTCTCCTCCTCCTGCTGACTCTGGGCTCTAACACCGCCACTTGGGGCCCGGTACTGCTAGCTGCACAGAGCAAAACACCAGCCAATGTGTCAGTGGGGTTCAGCACCGCCAGCTGTTCCCCTGCTGTGTAGCCGGCAACGTGTCCTGCAAATGCCACGCAGACACAAAGCTGCCGCCAGTGCAGGCTTCGGCCTACACTCTGCTCCCTCTCCTCCTGCTGACCCTGGGCTCTAACACCGCCAGTTGGGGCCCGGTACTGCTAGCTGCACAGAGTAAAACACCAGCCAATGTGTCAGTGGGGTTCAGCACCGCCAGCTGTTCCCCTGCTGTGTAGCCGGCATCGTGTCCTGCAAAAGCCACGCAGACACAAGAACTGAAATTGAAGGGAACCTGTCTCCCCTCCCCCAGGCGTTTGTATGTTTTACAGCCACCTTGTACAGCGGTAATGCTGCATGTGTGCAAGGTGGCTCATAAACTTATTCTCCTCGCACATGTGGAACTGAAAACACGTCTAAAATGTGTCCTCTGTGTGACCATTAACACATCCCTGAGGTGTGACTTTCCTTTGTAATGACACGCAGCAACCCCCTTGGTAGCACTGCCCGTCTTCTGACATCATTGTTTGGCTGGCTGCGCCTCTGCGGCAGCCCTGCCCGACACAACGCCCCTCGGTGTCTTATTTATTTTGACTGCGAGGGTGTGATTGACGGGCATGAGCAGTGCATATCTTCGCCTGTTGTCACTCATCTCCTTCCATCTTCTTCAGACTGTGCGGCTTCATGGCCGTGGCATGCGATAAGGGATCAGCTGACGCAGACGCAAGAACTGAAATTGAAGGGAACCTGTCCCCCCTCCCCCAGGCGTTTGTATGTTTTACAGCCACCTTGTACAGCGGTAATGCTGCATGTGTGCAAGGTGGCTCATAAACTTATTCTCCTCGCACATGTGGAACTGAAAACACGTCTAAAATGTGTCCTCTGTGTGACCATTAAAACATCCCTGAGGTGTGACTTTCCTTTGTAATGACACGCAGCAACCCCCTTGGTTGCACTGCCCGTCTTCTGACATGATTGTTTGGCTGGCTGCGCCTCTGCGGCAGCCCTGCCTGACACAACGCCCCTCGGTGTCTTATTTATTTTGACTGCGAGGGTGTGATTGACGGGCATGAGCAGTGCATATCTTCGCCTGTTGTCACTCATCTCCTTCCGTCTTCTTCAGACTGTGCGGCTTCATGGCCGTGGCATGCGATAAGGGATCAGCTGACGCCGCACAGTCTTTAGCAGGTGTAAGGACCCGAGCGAGAGGCGAACATATGTACTGCGCCAGGCCATGAATCCCAGCCCCGCAGTGTGAAACACTGTAAAGACACTGCGGGGCTGGGATTCATGGGCATCGCGAACCGCACCAGCCGACATGAAATGATGTCAGAAGACGGGCAGCGCATGGCCAAGGGATAACGCAACAACACAGACTCCTGTACAGCAAAATGCGATGCTCAGGAGGCCGCGCCAAGCACCAAGGTGTGATTTTTGACATCTGTGCTGCGTCTCATTACGAAGGGAACTCTCGCCTCCAACACAGTTTGACTGTATAAAGGGCTAAATGTTATACGTGTTTCATTCAGCGTGTGCAAGGAGAAAAATTAAAAGAGCAACCTTTGACTTGTGCAGCACTACTGCTGCATAAGGTGTGGCTCTTCTAGTTTGTAACCCCTGAGGGGGGGTTAAAGGTTACCTTTAAAATTGGTTCAATTAGGCTTCGGCCTACACTCTGCTCACCCTGCAGAGCCTGGGCTCTAACACCGCCAGTTGGGGCCCGGTACTGCTAGCTGCACAGAGAAAAACACCAGCCAATGTGTCAGTGGGGTTCAGCAACGCCAGCTGTTCCCCTGCTGTGTAGCCGGCAACATGTCCTGCAACAGCCACGCAGACACAAAGCTGCCGCCAGTGCAGGCTTCGGCCTACACTCTGCTCCCTCTCCTCCTGCTGACCCTGGGCTCTAACACCGCCAGTTGGGGCCCGGTACTGCTAGCTGCACAGAGCAAAACACCAGCCAATGTGTCAGTGGGGTTCAGCACCGCCAGCTGTTCCCCTGCTGTGTAGCCGGCATCGTGTCCTGCAAAAGCCACGCAGACACAAGAACTGAAATTGAAGGGAACCTGTCTCCCCTCCCCCAGTCGTTTGTATGTTTTACAGCCACCTTGTACAGCGGTAATGCTGCATGTGTGCAAGGTGGCTCATAAACTTATTCTCCTCGCACATGTGGAACTGAAAACACGTCTAAAATGTGTCCTCTGTGTGACCATTAACACATCCCTGAGGTGTGACTTTCCTTTGTAATGACACGCAGCAACCCCCTTGGTAGCACTGCCCGTCTTCTGACATCATTGTTTGGCTGGCTGCGCCTCTGCGGCAGCCCTGCCCGACACAACGCCCCTCGGTGTCTTATTTATTTTGACTGCGAGGGTGTGATTGACGGGCATGAGCAGTGCATATCTTCGCCTGTTGTCACTCATCTCCTTCCGTCTTCTTCAGACTGTGCGGCTTCATGGCCGTGGCATGCGATAAGGGATCAGCTGACGCCGCACATTCTGTAGCAGGTGTAAGGACCCGAGAGAGAGGCGAACATATGTACTGCGCCAGGCCATGAATCCCAGCCCCGCAGTGTGAAACACTGTAAAGACACTGCGGGGCTGGGATTCATGGGCATCGCGAACCGCACCAGCCGACATGAAATGATGTCAGAAGACGGGCAGCGCATGGCCAAGGGATAACATGACAGCGCAGACTCCTGTACAGCAAATAACAACGCTCAGGAGGCTGCACCCAGCAACAAGGTGGGATTTTTGACATCTGTGCTGCGTCTCATTACGAAGGGAACTCTCGCCTCCAACACAGTTTGACTGTATAAAGGGCTAAATGTTATATGTGTTTCATTCAGCGTGTGCAAGGAGAAAAATTAAAAGAGCAACCTTTGACTTGTGCAGCACTACTGCTGCATAAGGTGTGGCTCTTCTAGTTTGTAACCCCTGAGGGGGGGTTAAAGGTTACCTTTAAAATTGGTTCAATTAGGCTTCGGCCTACACTCTGCTCCCCCTGCAGAGCCTGGGCTCTAACACCGCCAGTTGGGGCCCGGTACTGCTAGCTGCACAGAGAAAAACACCAGCCAATGTGTCAGTGGGGTTCAGCACCGCCAGCTGTTCCCCTGCTGTGTAGCCGGCAACGTGTCCTGCAAATGCCACGCAGACACAAAGCTGCCGCCAGTGCAGGCTTCGGCCTACACTCTGCTCCCTCTCCTCCTCCTGCTGACCCTGGGCTCTAACACAGCCAGTTGGCGCCCGGTACTGCTAGCTGCACAGAGAAAAACACCAGCCAATGTGTCAGTGGGGTTCAGCACCGCCAGCTGTTCCCCTGCTGTGTAGCCGGCAACGTGTCCTGCAAATGCCACGCAGACACAAAGCTGCCGCCAGTGCAGGCTTCGGCCTACACTCTGCTCCCTCTCCTCCTGCTGACCCTGGGCTCTAACACCGCCAGTTGGGGCCCGATACTGCTAGCTGCACAGAGAAAAACACCAGCCAATGTGTCAGTGGGGTTCAGCACCGCCAGCTGTTCCCCTGCTGTTTAGCCGGCATCGTGTCCTGCAAAAGCCACGCAGACACAAGAACTGAAATTGAAGGGAACCTGTCCCCCCTCCCCCAGGTGTTTGTATGTTTTACAGCCACCTTGTACAGCAGTAATGCTGCATGTGTGCAAGGTGGCTCATAAACTTATTCTCCTTGCCCATGTGGAACTGAACACGTCTAAAATGTGTCCTCTGTGACCATTTAACCGTCCCGGAGGTGTGACTTTCCTTTGTAATGACACGCTGCAACCCCCTTGGTAGCGCTGCCCGTCTTCTGGCATCATTGTTTGGTTGCCTGCGCCTCTGCGGCCGCCCTGCCCCACACAACACCCCTCGGTGTCTTATTTATTTGGACTGCGAGGGTGTGATTGATGGGCATGAGCAGTGCATATGTTCGCCTGTCCCTCATCTCCTTCCGCCTTCCTCAGACTGTGCGGCTTCATGGCCGCGGCATGCGATAAGGGATCAGCTGACGCCGCACAGTCTGAAGCGGGTGTAAGGACCCGAGTGTGAGAGGCCAACATATGTACTGCGCCAGGCCATGAATCCCAGCCCCGCAGTGTTTTAACTATGTAAAGACACTGCGGGGCTGGGATTCATGGTCATCGCGAACCGCACCGGCCGACATTAAATGATGCCAGAAGATGGGCAGCGCTAACAGCGCAAGGCCAAGGGATAAAACGACAGTGCAGACTCCTGTACAGCAAATAACAACGCTCAGGAGGCTGCGCCCAGCACCAAGGTGGGATTCTTGACATCTGTGCTGCGTCTCATTACGAAGGGAACTCTCACCTCCAACACAGTTTGACTGTATAAAGGGCTAAATGTTATACGTGTTTCATTCAGCGTGTGCAAGGAGAAAAATTAAAAGAGCAACCTTTGACTTGTGCAGCACTACTGCTGCATAAGCTGTGGCTCTTCTACTTTGTAACACCTGAGGGGGGGTTAAAGGTTACCTTTAAAATTGGTTCAATTAGGCTTCGGCCTACACTCTGCTCCCCCTGCAGAGCCTGGGCTGTAACACCGCCAGTTGGGGCCCGGTACTGCTAGCTGCACAGAGAAAAACACCAGCCAATGTGTCAGTGGGGTTCAGCACCGCCAGCTGTTCCCCTGCTGTGTAGCCGGCATCGTGTCCTGCAACAGCCACGCAGGCACAACAGACCCAAAGCTGCCGCCAGTGCAGGCTTCGGCCTACACTCTGCTCCCTCTCCTCCTCCTGCTGACCCTTTGCTCCAACACTGCTAGTTGGGGCTCTAGGAAGACAAGCTTGAATAGGTCCCCATCCTGGTTCCAGCACCGTCAGCTGGTTCCGGGCAGAGCCTTTGGCTTAGGTGCCTCCTTCTGGGTATCCGAGTTCCACCAACGTCAGGTGGTCCTTGGTAGTGCTTTCAGGCACGGGTACCTCCTGCTTAGTAACCGGGTTCCAGTAACGTCAGCTGGTCCTCGGTAGTTCCATTGGCTCTTGGACCTTCGGCTACCCATCCGGGTTCCAGCACCGTCAGCTGGTTCTCGGCAGTGTCTTTTGCTCTTGTACCTTCTGCTCCCCATCCTGGTTCCAGTACCGTCAGCTGGTTCCGGGCAGAGCCTTTGGCTTAGGTGCCTCCCTCTGGGTATCTGAGTTCCACCAACGTCAGGTGGTCCTTGGTAGTGCTTTCAGCACGGGTACCTCCTGCTTAGTAACCGGGTTCCAGTAACGTCAGCTGGTCCTCGGTAGTTCCATTGGCTCTTGGACCTTCGGCTACCCATCCGGGTTCCAGTACCGTCAGCTGGTTCTCGGCAGTGTCTTTTGCTCTTGTACCTTCTGCTCCCCATCCTGGTTCCAGTACCGTCAGCTGGTTCCAGGCAGAGCCTTTGGCTTAGGTGCCTCCCTCTGGGTATCCGAGTTCCACCAATGTCAGGTGGTCCTTGGTAGTGCTTTCAGGCACGGGTACCTCCTGCTTAGTAACCGGGTTCCAGTAACGTCAGCTGGTCCTCGGTAGTTCCATTGGCTCTTGGACCTTCGGGTAGCCATCCGAGTTCCAGTTCCATCAGCTGTTTCTCGGCATTTTCTCAGCCTTCTTGTACCTTCTGCTACATTTCCAAGTTCAAGACCCTAAAGACGACGACCCGGAAGACCACCCCTACGATGACGACGACACCAGAGACGACGACCACTGAGATGACGACGACCCTGGAGACGATGACCCTGAAGACCACCCCGATGACGACGACCCCGGAGACGACGACCCTGGAGACGACGACCCTGGAGACGACGACGACATGGGAGACCGAGAAGCAGAAGAACAAGAGGCTGCAGAACAAAGAGCAGAAGAACATTAAGCATAAGACTAAATATCAGAGCAAAAGATATTATCTAAATTATAAGCAGAAGAAGACTAAGCAGTGTATGGGGGTGAGTCCGTTCCTCCTCGTGGTGCCCCTGGATAAAGCCTGATGCTGCAGGCCAAACTGAACGCGGACAAATGTAACTCTTTTGTGACAGGCAGAACAGAAGGTGTAATCTTCAAACTTTTATAGATAACAACTACGGGAATGCCTGTCACAAATAAGAATATGATGAAGAAGTTGAATATGAAAAAGATAATAGTTAAATAAAAAGAATATGAACAATGTAAAAAAAAAAAAAAAAAATAGGTAGAAGAAGAAGAAGATGAATAAGGTGAAGATAGTTGATGTCAAAGAAGCTGATGATGAGGATAATGAAGAAGAAAGTGTGGGAGAAGTAAAAAAGAAGGTGAAGGACGTAGAAGTAGTGAAACATCAATATCTGAAAAAAAAATAAAAAAATAACATAGTCAAAATCTTTCTAACGCCGAACGTCATAAAAAAAAACAAAAAAACCTGCTATTCTATTTGTTTGGGCTAAACCTCTGTGCCTTTAATATCTCCGCCACCTCCCCCAATACATCCTACATTATTCTTAGTTGTTTTCCTTCATGTAGAATTAACCTACAAGGAAAGAAAGGGTTTATTTTAATTCCGATATTTTCGTCCCATTGACTTGCATTGGGATCGGGTATCGGTATCGGATTAGATCCGATACTTTGACGGTATCGGCCGATACTTTTCGATACCGATACTTTCCGATATCGGAAGGTATCGCTCAACACTAGTCTCGACTAATCAGTGACCCGGGATTTCCATTACGGAAGTTACAGACAAACAGACGGAAGTACCCCTTAGACAATTATATATATATATATATATATATATATATATATATATATATATATATATATACACTCACTGGCCACTTTATTAGGGACACCTGTCCAACTTCTTGTTAGCACTTAATTTCTAATCAGCCAATCACATGGCGGCAACTCAGTGCATTTAGGCATGTAGACATGGTCAAGACAATCTCCTGCAGTTCAAACCGAGCATCAGTATGGGGAAGAAAGGTGATTTGAGTGCCTTTGAACGTGGCATGGTTGTTGGTGCCAGAAGGGCTGGTCTGAGTATTTCAGAAACTGCTGATCTACTGGGATTTTCACGCACAACCATCTCTAGGGTTTACAGAGAATGGTCCGAAAAAGAAAAAAAATCCAGTGAGCGGCAGTTCTGTCGGCAGAAATGCCTTGTTGATGCCAGAGGTCAGAGGAGAATGGGCAGACTGGTTCGAGCTGATAGAAAGGCAACAGTGACTCAAATCGCCACCCGTTACAACCAAGGTAGGCCTAAGAGCATCTCTGAATGCACAGTGCGTCGAACTTTGAGGCAGATGGGCTACAGCAGCAGAAGACCACACCGGGTACCACTCCTTTCAGCTAAGAACAGGAAACTGAGGCTACAATTTGTACAAGCTCATCGAAATTGGACAGTAGAAGATTGGAAAAACGTTGCTTGGTCTGATGAGTCTCGATTTCTGCTGCGACATTCGGATGGTAGGGTCAGAATTTGGCGTAAACAACATGAAAGCATGGATCCATCCTGCCATGTATGGAGCATCTTTGGGATGTGCAGCCGACAAATCTGCGGCAACTGTGTGATGCCATCATGTCAATATGGACCAAAATCTCTGAGGAATGCTTCCAGCACCTTGTTGAATCTATGCCACGAAGAATTGAGGCAGTTCTGAAGGCTAAAGGGGGTCCAACCCGTTACTAGCATGGTGTACCTAATAAAGTGGCCGGTGAGTGTATATAGCCAAGTCCCTAACTTGGATAATACATTTCCAATAGCACTTTTTTTTTGTCAGAAGTTCTCAAATTATTCCCTTGCTCGGACAGTATGTATCAACTGTCAGGTTCCCTTGAAAGGGAGTCTATGTGAAAATGGCCTATTGTTTTTGTATTACATAGAATCATAGAATGTTAGAGTGCAGAGGGACCTCAAGCATCATCATGTCCAACCTCCTGCTCAATGCAGGATTCACTAAACAACTCAGACAGATGTCTGTCCAGCCTCTGTTTGATAACTTCCATTGAAGACATGTAATTTTGCTTTTTAAATATTGACAATTTTTTAATGCAGTTTATATCAGAAACTTTACTTTTTTCACAAATTTAGTAATTTTGGAATTTTAAAACGGGTAATTCATGTATTTTTAGACTCACACTTCCTGCCTTCTCAAGAAAAGTTTTCACCAAGGTTTCTTATTATCAATGACTGTAAGGCCACATTCACACGCTCAGTATTTGGTCAGTATTTTACATCAGTATTTATAAGCGAAAACCAGAAGTGGAACAATCAGTGTAAAAGTATAATAGAAACACGTCACCACTTCTATACTTTTCTCCCACTCCTGGCTTTCAAATACTGATGTAAAATACCGACCAAATACTGAAGGTGTGAACGTGGCTTAACACTGCTACACACAGCTGATAACACAAAATACATCAATTATAATAAGCAATGGGGAGAGATGTGTAAAAATGTAAGGAGACAGTATGGTGAGAATGTGTGAAGAAACAGTATGGTGAATGAGGGGATGGGGGAATGGGTGCAGCAACAGAATGGTGAAGGGGGATGTATGTGGAGACAGTATGGAGAAAAAGGGGGTAATGTGTGAGGAGCCAGTATGGAGAGTGGGGGGATGTATGAGGAAACTATTGATGGGAATGGTGTGAGGAGACAGTATGTAGGGAGAAAACTGTGAAGGAGAACAAACAGAGGTAGTGTGGGGGAAGTATATAGAGGGGGCAAAATAGGGGAAAGTGTGAGGGAACAGTATGCTATGGAGGGTGAGTGAGATGAAGAGGCACAGTATAGAGAATAGACAGTAAAGGGGGACACAGTGTGAGAGGTCAGTCTGAAGAGGAGACCCAATATAGAAAGTAGAGGACAGTGTTCTGCCCATTAGGGCAAAAGACGAGGTTAAAATCACTGTTGTCACTTTAACAAGCTGTAAAACTCTGTTAGTGATATCTTATGCGGTAAAAGCACCATCTAGTGACATTGTGTTGTATTACATGTTGTTTTTGTCACGGGTTTACCGCAACAGAGAGGAGCCAGAAGACCGCAGCATCTAATTGCTCCTACTCTTGCACTGAAATGAAGCACTTCTTTTTTTTGTTTAAAATGGTGTTTATTTCTTTTGGCAGAACAGGGGTTAATCGGCCATATTGGAAACTCTGGGAGTATGAGCTCTCAGCTGAGCTCGGATAGCCATTACCATCCCCTTTATAATCTGGGTCCTGATTCAAACCCATGTCAGAGCTAGCTTTTGCTGCGTGTCTTGGAGGAGAGGTGTTTGTATGAGAAGGAGATAAAACAAGGTTGTTGGCCCTGGTATCTTCACCTTCAGAAGTATCCCAGGGAATAGGGTGAGCTAGGGAGCCCCCTAGTGTTAGGGACAGGGAAGGAGCCCCTGGTCCTTGGTCACCCGACAGCTGAGTCATGACAATTTTTCTGCAAAGCTGTGAATTGCATTGTGGGAAAAAAATGCATTTTGAGTAAGAAGGTCCTGGTGAAGCAGTTATTTTGTAAGAAGCAGTCTAGCAGAACAGTTGTGTAAAATTTTCTCCTGCATTATGTTACTAAAACTCCATTATCCTGTAAAAAAGTATATCTGGTAAGGGAACTATCTCTGTTCTGTGGTATTGTGTATTCAAAATTGTTGTTAAGTCAAACGTTAATTATTATCAAGTCATGTGTTCACATGCACAAGCTCCATCTTGCTGTGTGTGTTTAGTTATGTGATATTCTAAGATCATTACTTACTGTATATCTGTTATTTATATTCTTGTAGTTTTACCATATTCAATTGCAATTCTATACATCCATCTCTTGACCATTAAAAAAGCTAGACTACAGAGAATGATCTGCTTATAGTGAAAGACAGAAGAGACTTATGCTGTATGTCAGATTGCACATCATGAGAACATTTAAGAAGACAGAACAGACAGTGTGGAGAGTATGAACCATAAGAGTTGTAGAATGTGGATCATATTTTGTGCAGGGAGCACTGTGAGATTTAATAGTTTATAAAGGGGCACAGTGTAGAGCAGATATTTTTTTCTGGAGCATTATAGTCACACTGCTATTTTTAAGGTCACCGTATTGGGATGTGTTGCAGAAGTCAGGAGAAGATGGTGGGTGTGAAAAGAGCTTTGGGTGTGAAAAGTGATCATGACATCTGGACAAGATGGAGATGAAAAAAAGAACTACCCTAATCAGAAAATATGTCACAGGTAAGATACTTGGATGTACAGTATATGTTTATTTGTGATATGACCTACGTTTCATCAGTACTGTGGTTCCTGTATGGTTTGCAGTCTGATGATGACTGGTAACAGCTCCCAGTATGTCCATTGTTAAGGACATAATGTAATACAAATGTACAGTATATGGGGTTGATCTGACATTACAATTGGTGTACAAAATGCTGTTGGTGGTTCAGGTGATGTATTGGAATTACTGTATATGTATTTTTGTAAGATGCATGTATGTAATAGTGCATTGTGATGAGGAAAAATATTCATGTGTTTTGGGTATATTTACTAAATCTTTTTTTTTTTTTTAATTCGTTTATTAACCAGAAAGTGAAAATACACAATATACATACTTGTGTTCATTAGCATTACAGTCAATATGGAACATGTACATTGTATATATGATTAAAAATCATAATTTGTACTCAACATATCTTTTACTCCATTTAAACCGTACAAACCCAATATGGAGTCATGAAGAATTTACAGTCATTGAACCAAAACTACAACTGTATCCTACTAACTACTTTTCTGCCGTTTAACAGTAAGCTCGCATCCTCCTTTGCATGACATCTAAAGAAATTTGACACTTTGCACTAACGCAATTAACCATAAGTAGTGTTGAGCATTCCGATACTGCAAGTATCGGGTATCGGCCGATACTTGCTGTATCGGAATTTCCGATACCGAGATCCGATATTTTTGTGATATCGGGTATCGGGTATCGCAACAACATTAATGTAATAATGTGTAAAAAAGAGAATTAAAATAAAAAATATCGCTATACTCACCTGTCCGACGCAGCCGGGACCTCAGCGAGGGAACCGGCAGCGTTGTTTGTTTAAATTTCGCGCTTTTACTTGGTTACGTGAAGTCCCGGCTTGTGATTGGTCAGGGCGGCCATGTTGCCGGGACGCGGACCAATCACAGCAAGCCGTGACGAAATTACGTCACGGCTTGCTGTGATTGGTCCGCGTCCCGGCAACATGGCCGCCATTAACCAATCACAAGCCGTGACGTCACGGGAGGCTGGACATGCGCGTATTTTGAAAAGCGCGCGTGTCCAGCCTCCAGTGACGTCCCGGCAACATGGCCGCCATTAACCAATCACAAGCCGTGACGTCACGGGAGGCTGGACATGCGCGTATTTTGAAAAGCGCGCGTGTCCAGCCTCCAGTGACGTCCCGGCAACATGGCCGCCATTAACCAATCACAAGCCGGGACGTCACGGGAGGCTGGACATGCGCGTATTTTGAAAAGCGCGCGTGTCCAGCCTTCCGTGACGTCACGGCTTGTGATTGGTTAATGGCGGCCATGTTGCCGGGACGCGGACCAATCACAGCAAGCCGTGACGTAATTTCGTCATGGCTTGCTGTGATTGGTCCGCGTCCCGGCAACATGGCGCCGTGACCAATCATAAGCCGGGACGTCACTGGAGGCTGGACACGCGCGCTTTTCAAAATACGCGCATGTCCAGCCTCCCGTGACGTCACGGCTTGTGATTGGTTAATGGCGGCCATGTTGCCGGGACTCGGACCAATCACAGCAAGCCGTGACGTAATTTCGTCACGGCTTGCTGTGATTGGTCCGCGTCCCGGCAACATGGCCGCCCTGACCAATCACAAGCCGGGACCTCACGTAACCAAGTAAAAGCGCGAATTTTAAACAAACAACGCTGCCGGTTCCCTCGCTGAGGTCCCGGCTGCGTCGGAGAGGTGAGTATAGCGATATTTTTTATTTTAATTCTTTCTTTTACACATTAATATGGTTCCCAGGGCCTGAAGGAGAGTTTCCTCTCCTTCAGACCCTGGGAACCATCAGGAATACCGTCCGATACCTGAGTCCCATTGACTTGTATTGGTATCGGGTATCGGTATCGGATTGGATCCGATACTTTGCCGGTATCGGCCGATACTTTCCGATACCGATACTTTCAAGTATCGGACGGTATCGCTCAACACTAACCATAAGTCTATAAAGTGAGGTGAGAGGAGTTCCATCCGCTCCAAATTTTCTCAAATTTATTTGGACATCCTCTGTTTTGATAAAGCGTACGTTCATATGGAATGACCGAATTTACCAACTCAACCCAGGCTCTGAGGGAGGGGCATGAACCCCCCATCCACCACATTGCCACCATCTTCCTTGCCATAAAGAGTGACTCCCGTAAAAAAATCCCAACATGATGACCCCAAGTCTCCTCGTCCCATACCCCAAATAAACAAATTAATGGTTCAAGAGGAATAGGAGATAGGACTATGGAGGAAAGTAGTGATGTCACCTCCCTCCAATATTGAAGGATAATAGGACAACTCCACATCATGTGGATAAAATCTGCGTCTGGTGAATGACAACGCAGGCATTCCGAAGAGTGAAGTCGACCCATCTTAAAAAGCCGTATGGGAGTCAAATACGATGGATATATTATATATAATTGTGTCATTCTATTAATGACCGATGGGGATACTGTAAGTGGAGACTCTAAAATTTCCTCCCATTCTTCTTCTTGTACATCAGGGATGAGTCTCTCCCACCTCCCTTTGATAAGTCCTATAATTGATCCAGTCCCTGCTAAGAACATATAGGTACATAAGGAAGAAATAAGGCCCTGGGGTCCCTGGGATTTGAGGATTCCTATCAGAGGTAAAGACGAAATTGTGCGGCCTATGTCCACCCCCCTCATATATGATTGGAAAGCTGATCTTAATTGTAAGTAACGAAAAAATTGGGATCTTGGAATATCGTACTTAGACTGCAATTGTTCAAAGGACACAAAGGTTCCCTGGTTATATAAATCCCCCACCGAGATAACACCATGCATCACCCAAAAATCAGTGGACGGGTGGTTTAGCAGCGCCGGAAAGTAGTTATTTTTCCACAAGGGCATTTCAGCAATAATATCTGTAAATCCCACAACTTTTTTAATTTGTCTCCAGACCAATCGTGCCAATCGGAGCATGGGCAGTGGGTGAGGGGTACTCATTTTTTCTGATTCTAAAAAACTCAATGGACACTCCACCTGAGCAGAATGAAGCAGATGATGTTCAGAGTTAGGGAGACAGCCACCAGGCATCCACATGTCCAATGCTTTAGCCTGCCCAGACAGGTAATATAGAAAAAAATCCGGTAATGCCGCTCCACCCCCCCCCCGTTTAGGCCTCTGCAAAACAGACAGTCTAAGTTTGGGTCTAGATTTCCCCCATGTAAAGGAAGTAGTTTGGGAATTTAAATTTGTAAAGAGGGACTTGGGTACCGGTACTGCACTATGTTGAAGGCAATAACTAAGTTTCGGGAGTAAAATCATTTTTATTAGGTTAATACGGCCTGCAACAGATAGTGGAAGTTTGCTCCGAGATGCAAATTTGGATTTGACCAAATCTAGTAATGGGTAGACATTGAGACGCAGATCAGAGTTACTATTTTGAGACATATAGATACTCAAGTATTTGAAATTGGATACGACAGGTAGTAAGGACAGAGTTTCAAGATTTGGCATTGGGGCACAAGAGAGAGGCAATAGAGCAGATTTGTCCCAGTTTATATACAGGCCGGAGTATTTACTAAAGACATCTATGGTAGCAATCACTTTTGGTAGTGTTTCCTCAGCCTTATCCATAAATATCACCATATCGTCGGCATATAGGCCGATGGTGTCCACCCGACCCGCTATATCTATGCCCTTGATATCAGGGGAGGATCTCATATGTATTGCCAGTGCCTCTATTGCAAGAGCAAAAAGAGCCGGCGAGAGGGGGCACCCCTGGTGAGTTCCCCTAGATAATGAGAGGGACTTAGAGATGGAACCATTTATGATTATGCGCGCCTTAGGTTTCATATATAATACATTGACCCACCTTAGAAACTTATCTCCAAAGCCATACTTCTGTAAACATGCTGACAAAAAGGGCCATTCGAGAGAATCAAAGGCCTTAGCCGCATCCAAGGATGCTAATGCCCAATTGTTATCAGACACCAAAGAGCTATATTGAATTATTGATTGAACTTGCCTGATGTTAATAGAGGTATTTTTTCCCGGCATAAAGCCAGTCTGATCTGGATGAATAACATCTAGAATAATGGAATTTAGTCTAATGGCCAGGATTTTAGTGAAGATTTTATAGTCTACATTAACTAACGATATGGGTCGATATGGGTCGATAGGAGCCACATTCCAGAGGGTCCTTCCCTTCTTTTTTGAGTATGACAATATGTGCTTCATAGAAGGTTTCGGGCATATATCCTCCCTCCCATATACCCTGGAATACTTTCAATAGGAGTGCTGCTAGTATATCCCGATATCTTTTGTATAACTCAACGGGAAACCCGTCCGGCCCAGGAGCTTTCCCAGAGGACATATCCATTATTGTATATTCTACTTCCTCCAATGTAAATTTAGCATCCATAAAATCTCGTTGAGTGGGATTCAATGTGGGAAATGTTACATCTGACAGATAATCTAAACATTGCGAAACACCGAGGCCACTCTTGGAGTTATACAGTGACTCATAATAGTCATAAAAACAGTGAAGTATTCTTTGTGTTGTGGACATCAATAGACCGTCTGGCACATGAATCTGCAGTATTGTATTAGATGTATTATGTTGATGCACCAGATAGGCTAGAAATTTACCAGTTTGATTTCCCAACTCAAAATATGACTGACGTGCGAAGAATAGCTTACGCTTAGACTTGGTGTCCATGTGCTGAGTATACAGTCTCTGTGAGGTCAACCACTCAATTCTATTACCACTAGTTTGGCTAGATATATATGCGGCCTCTGCATCTTTCAGTCTCTGTTCCACCTCATCATCCTCTCTCGAAGTGACTCTCTTTATATATGAAATTGTGGAAGACAAACATCCTCTCAAGTATGCCTTGACATTCTGGGGTTCTGGGTGGGACGAGATGAAACAGTTCAACTGGTCCACTGTTCTGTCATTATGATCCATTAGTTTCAACCAAAAGGGGTTCAGTTTCCAGACCATACCACTCCTTGGTTGCCCAAATTTGAGTTTAAGTATGATCGGGCTATGGTCTGATATCCCCCTATTACCATGTTCCACACTATCCACCCACGTCGCCAACCCGCTGGAACTAAATATGTAGTCTATGCGAGACAGAGACCGTTTGGTAGATGAGTGGCAAGTATACCCTTTCACTCCAGGGTGACGCATTCGCCACAGGTCCAACCATCCACTGCCCTCCATAAATGATGCCAGCTGAGTCGGGATCAAAGAGGGGGGCTCCCCAGATCTCTCATCATCCAATCTCAATCTATCAAGGCTATTATCCATAACTAAATTAAAATCTCCCATACAAATGACTTGTGCGTCTGGGTAGTTTAAAGCAAAGCTCATCGCCATCTGGAGGATTGACATATTAGCCGGGGGAGGGTTGTAGATACATAAAATTACATATTCATTAGAATTAATTAGCGCATGCACAAAAACAAACCGGCCTTCAGAATCCCTTCGGGCCTCTCTAGCCTCCCATCTGACATCTCTATGTATTAGTAATGATTCTCCTCTCGAGTAGCTAGTGTGGAAAGCGTGTATATACCATTGTACCCATGGTTTCTGCACACATCGGGCTGTATCTCTGGTCAGGTGTGTCTCTACCAAGGCTACTATATGAGGGTGATGGCGTCTGATCTGCGAAAAAACCTTAATTTTCTTTCGGGGGACTTAATACCTCGTACATTCCATGTCATATATACTATTTCAGATCCCATGTTTACTTATCCAAATATGGTATGCGTTGTTACTCAGGCAAAGGTAGCACATAGAAAACAAGAACATCGTTGGTGGCAGTTTCTACTTAAATAACAAAGAAAACCAATAGGAAACGAAAAGTTAAACAAGAACCAAACAGTATAGGAGCAACGTCCTGTGCTCCTATTATCAAGAAAGTAAGGGGATACCCTCGCTGGATTCAGCGTCCGGTATTGTTGGTAATCTGGACATTTCCTGAGAGAGCTTCACATTTAGTAATCAGAAGAATTTTACTTGACTAGATGCATTTAGGAATCCTTTGCACAAGACGCCCCATGAGATCGTAACCATTCAGCTACCTCCGCTGGATCCGTGAAGAACACAGAAGAACCTTTATGGACAACTCGGAGTCAGGCCGGGTAGATCATTGAGTAGATGATGTTTCTGTCTCTGAGTTGCTTTTTGATCTCCATAAATCTGGCCCTTTGCTTCTGGAGTTCCATGGAAAAATCCGGAAAGATCGAGACCACAGCATTATTAAATTTAATGGGGCTTTTTTGCCGTGCCAGTCGCAAAATCGTATCTCTGTCCTTGCAGTTAAGAATCCGTGCCAGAAAAGGTCTAGGTGGGGCCCCGGGCGGGAGAGGCTTTGTGGATACTCGATGGGCTCTTTCCACAGCGAACGTTGAAGAAAATTCATCACCCAGAGAAGACTTGAGCCATCCCTCCAAAAATATCTCAGGCTGTTGACCCTCTGTACGTTCTGGCAAACCAATAATACGAATATTATTCTGACGCAATCTATTCTCTAGATCATCCGCCTTTTGTTTCCAGGCATTTATAGAGCCAGCTACTTTTGTCAGCTTGGATTCCATGGGTGCAATGGTATCTTCTACAAGGGATACCCTCGTCTCCACTTCCGTAATACGTCCCTTCATAGTTTGCATATCTTGACGGAGGCGTCCCACCTCAATATGTACATCTTCGATTTTTTCGTTGAGGGACGTTCTGGTTAGGGAGATAGCTTGCATTAATTGGTCAGACGCGTTAATTCTTCCTGTTCGCCTCCCTCAGCGCCATCAGAGAGACGATTTTTATGTTGCACCTGAGAGGGGTTATTTCTAAGGGTTCGTGTATTATCAGAGGGGTCAACTCTGGCAAATTCTTTTAATTTATCAGCTGCTCCCGAGCCCTTGGAACGTTGCATGATTAACAAGGTCAGAGTCGCAAATTGTATAGACACAGCAGAGCTATGGCAGAGTGGTGTCTGCAGTGAACCAAGAGGTTATAAATATGGCGGTCTCAGGGTTCTACTAAGGTGTTGTGCACCAGGGAGGACTCACCGTGCCCGCAGTGGTAGCAGCCAGGAGGGGGGATCCAGGGGCCCTCCAAAGTAATGGCACCAATAGGCAGGGTGTCTTATTGAAAATATGAGGCGCGCTGGGCTCAATTTTTCAGAGCACACACCACGCGTCCCCTCAGTGTGTCCAGGATATTGCTCACTCGCCCATACAGTGCAGCAGAGACAAAGAAGATGGCGCCGCGTCTCCACATGCTGGAGCGCGCGCCCAGAAGGTAACAGCCACTTCACACAGGCACCGCCTCCACACGAGTCTCCCCTACTCCCGTCGCACGACAGACTCACGGCACCTACCGCAGGCACCGGTGACCACCCAGGAATCAGGCCAAGGTCCGGTCTCCAGCGGGGAGCTGCACCGTGCCCTCCCAGCAAAGCACGCTCCACTGAAAATGGCCGCCTCCTCACTATGGGTCTGCTCCGAAGTCCTCCGTCCCCAGAGCCTCTCGGTCACAGAGGTTTCCCCACAGGGTCCAGAAGAGCCGCTGGTAATCAGGGGGGTCCAGCGGTAGCGAATATATCGCTTTGTTTGGGGGTCTTGAGTGTAGGATAATAGAAGGATTCAGGAGCTCTCTCAATGTGCGTCCTCTCTCCTTCACTACATAGCCACGCCCCCCATATTTACTAAATCTTTAATGGCACTTTCACATGTTTTAGGCAATTCCATTTATCAGAATGAATCCCTCTGCTAACCTTGACATAACTATTTCACTTTTAGAATGTGTTTGCATCAAGCAGATTCAGAAGCGGAGTTTGCTCCATACCAGGCAGATGTCAGATGTGATTAATAGCCTCCATCTGCCTGTAACAGCAGTGATAAGAGCTCACCGTGATTGCTGCTGTTTTAAGTATTTAAATGCCCTTAAATGGGCTCCTTGGAAGATATCACAATTAAAGTGTTGGGATGTTATTACAGCACACTCACTTTGTAGTGAGCAGTGACTGTAACATCTCCCTCCTTGTATCGACCCTATGACAGGAAGTGACAGGAGTGGCGACAGAGAAAATAAAACATAATTTTCTCCCTGTAGCCAACGTTTTTCCATTAAGATGGCTAACCAGGCTTTAAATGCTATTTACCTACAGATTTACCCTATATCTGCAGGTAAATAGCATTTGTTGAGGTGACAAATTACTCTTAACCCCTTTAACCCTGAAGGTGGTTTGCACGTTAATGACCAGGCCACTTTCTACAATTCTGACCACTGTTACTTTGTGAGGTAATAACTCTGTAATGCCTCAGTGGATCCTGGTGATTCTGAGACAGTCTTTTCGTGACATATTGTACTTCATGATAGTGGTAACATTTCTTCGTTATGACTTTTATGTGTTTTGTTTGTGAAAAAAACAAAAATTAGGCGAAAATTTGGAAAGTTTCGCAATTTTCCAACTTTGAATTTTCATGCCCTTAAATCACAGAGATATGTAAAACAAAATAGTTAATAAATAATATTTCCCACATGTCTAGTTTACATCAGCACAATTTTGGAACCAAATGTACAAAACCATTTTTTTAGGGACCACATCACATTTGAAGTCACTTTGAGGGGTCTATATGATAGAAGATATCCAAAAGTGATACCATTATAAAAACTTTACCCCTCAAGGTGCTCAAAATCACATTCAAGAAGTTTATTAACTCTTCTAGTGCTTCACAGGAATTAAAAATTTTTTTTTAAAAAAAACAGTGCCATTTGACTTTTTGAATGCAAAATTTGCTGAAACAATTGGTGGACGCCATGTCGTGTTTGGAGAGCCTCTAATGTGCCTAAACAGTGAAAATCCCCGACAACTGAGACCATTTTGGAGACCCTTCAGGGAACTGATCTTGATGTGTGGTGAGCACATTGAACCCCCAGATGCTTCACAGAAGTTTATATTGTTGAGCCGTAAAAAAATATATAATTTTCCTCACAAAAATGTTTGTAGCCCAAAATTTTGCATTTTCATAAGAGTAACAGGAGAAATTGCATCATACAATTTGTAGTGCAATTTCTCCTGAGTAAGCTGATACCCAATATGAGGGCGAAAACTACTGTTTGGGCGCACAACACGGCTCAGAAGGGAAGGAGCGTCATTTGACTTTCTGAATGTAAAATTTCCTGGAATCATTAGCGGACGTCATGTCCCATTTGGAAAGCCCCTGGTGTGTCTAAACAGTAGAAACCCCCCATAAGTGACCCCATTTTGGAAACTAGACCCCTCAAGGAATCTATTTAGATAGGTGGTGAGCACCTTGAATCCCCAAGTGCTTCACAGAAGTTTATAACGTTGAGCCGTGAAAATAAAATAAATCATATTTTTCCCACAGTAATTGTATTTTGGCCGCAAATTTTGCATTTTAAGGTATCAGGAAAAATTGCACAATACAATTTTTTGTGCAATTTCTCCTGACTACGCATATATGGGGGAATACTACTTTTGAAGCACAGTGCAAAGCTCAAAAGGGAAGATGCATCATATTGGAGTTTAGATTTTGCTGGAGGGTGCCATGTCACATTGGCAGTGCCCCTCATGTGCCAAAACAACAGAAACCCCCTATATGTGAACTCATTTTACAAACTAAACTCCCTAATGAATTAATCTAGCGGTGCAGTGATCATAATGCCATCACATGTACCTCACAGAATTTTATATCGCTGAGCGGTGAAGAAAGAATAAATTACATTTTTACCATTGAAATGTTGTTTTCGCTTCAAGTCTTTAATTTTTCTAAGGGCTTATAGTATTTTTTACAGCAAACTGAAGTCCATTTTTTCCTGAGTGACCCAATACCCAGAAGTAATTGGGAAATATTTTTCAGGCACAGTGCAAAGCTCAGAAGGCAAGGAGCACTAGATTTTACAGTTATGGTTTGCAGCTGCCATGACCCAGAGGGAGAGCCCAGGAGGTGCCAGAAGCGTTGAACCCCCCCCCCCCCGTAAGTTTTCCATACTACACCTCTCAATAAATTTATCTAGGGGTGTAGTGATCATAATGACACTACGGGTGTGTCATAGAAGTTTATAACATTGGGCAGTGAAGAAAAAATAGTATTTTTACCATCAAAATTTTGCTTTAGCCCCAGATTTTACATTTTCACACAAGAAGAGGGTAAAAATAACATCAAAATTGGTCCCACAATTTTTACTGAATGTGGCAATACCCCACTTGTGGCTGTACAGTACTAATTAGCCATATGGAGAGAATAGGGAGGAATGGATCACTATTTGGCTCCTGGACCCCAGATTTTCCTAGAACTGTTTGCGGACTATATATACAGAGCCCCTAATTGCTAAAAGAGCAGAATACCCCCCTCAAGTGACTCCATTTTGGAAACTATACCCCTGGGGGAATTTATCTACAGGTGTAATGACAATTTTGACTCCATGGATATTTTCCAGAAACAAGCAGCAATGAATGTTGACGAGTGAAAATTGCGAACTGCCATTGTAGTGACCAGTACGCTGTAGTGACCAGTGCGTTGCAGTCACCAGTACGTTATGCCCAGCTCGTGCTTCTGGAGACATGCACTAATAAGTTAAGCGGGCTCTCATCACTTCAGAAATGCCAAAATTGGATGCAATATATGGTTTAGGTACACTGTGGGGCTCAGATGGGAGGGGGCATTGGGATTTGAGAGCGGAAAATTTGCTGAATTTCTTTTGGTGGGTGAGGAGCTATTTTGCTTTTCCAGAACCTTTGTGCTATCAGTAACGTGGAAGCCCCTTATACTGTATTTTTGTTAACAGATGACAGACTTGATGGTGATGAGAAAAATAAAAATCCTTTCCTGGTGCTTCCGGAAGACAAGGATAGTTTAGAGGTTGAGATAATTTGATCAGTAAAAATCGGACCTATGAATAAGCTTGTACACTCACAGGAAATTCCTGCAACAAGTTGTACCCTCACAGGCAATACATGCACAAAATGGGGCTGAAGCAACATTTTAGTAGAAAATTTTCACCGTCAATTATTAGAAAATTCAGCAAATCACCTATGGGTTCAAGATATTTACCACACTCCTAACTTGAATTCCTTGAGGAGAGCAGTTTTCTGAATGGGCTCATTAGTCTTTAGTTTCGTCTGTTTTGATACCTCGGGTGCTCTTTAAATGCAACAGGACGTCTGCAATCTTTTGTAGCCAAAATTATGTGGCAAACATTTAATAATGCTTCTTCTTTTCTGAGCCCTGCTGAGTGCCCAAACAGAAGTTTTCAACCATATTTGAGTAACTCAGGAGAAATTGCACAACAAATTGTGTGGTCCACTTTTTCCTGTTATTCTTCTGAAAATGTAAAATTAGAGGCCAAAACATAATCTTAGTGGTCAAAAAGCATTTTTTTCATTTTCATGGCTCAATGTTATAAAAATTTTGTGAAACCCCTATGAGTTCAAGATGCTCACAACACCCATAGGTGAATTTTTCAAGAGGTGTAGTTTCTAAAATTGGGTCACTTGTAGGGGGTTTCTGGTGTGTTGTTACCTTAGTGGCTCCTTAAATGCAAGATGACGCTAGCAGTCTATTCCAACTTAATTGCGTCTAAAGTGAAATAGTGCTCCTTTCCTTTCGAACATCACTGTGTGCCCAAACAGCAGTCTCTTAGCACTTATGAGTAGGGTTGAGCGAAACGGGTCGTTCATTTTCAAAAGTCGCCGACTTTTGGCAAAGTCGGCGTCTCATGAAACCGAGCCGATCCCAGCGTTGCATCGGCCATGCGGTACGCGACTTTCGCGCCAAAGTCGCGTTTCAATGACGCGAAAAGCGCCATTTCTCAGCCAATGAAGGTGAACGCAGAGTGTGGGCAGCGTGATGACATAGATCTCAGTCCCCACCATCTTAGAGAAGGGCATTGCAGTGATTGGCTTGCTTTCTGCAGCGTCACAGGGGCTATAAAGGGGCGTTCCCGCCGACCGCCATCTTACTGCTGCTGATCTGAGCGTAGGGAGAGGTTGCTGCCGCTTCTTCAGAAGCAGGGATAGTGATAGGCAGGGTACATAAAGCTGCAAACCGCTTGTGCTGTAGCGATTTCCACTGTCCAACACCACCTTTTGTTTGCAGGGACAGTGGAAGCTAAATTTTTTTTTCCTCAGCGCTGTCGCTCATTGGGCTGCCCTAGAAGGCTCCCTGACCCTGATAGCTGCGTTGCTGTGCCTGTGTGTGTACGACGCTGTGCAAACCAACTGCTTTTTTCAAAGCACAAATCCTCTTGTTCCTTCCTTTCTGCACAGTTATCTTTTTTGTTTGTCCACACTTTTTATTTAATTTGTGCATCAGTCCACTCCTTATTGCTGCCTGCCATACCTGGCTGAGATTACTGCAGGGAGATAGTAATTGTAGGACAGTCCCTGTTTTTTTTTTTGTTTTTTTTTGTGGGAGATTAAGATTGGCATTTCTGCTAGAGTGCCATCCCTGTGTGTGCCATCTCTCACTCAGTGGGCCATAGAAAGCCTATTTATTTTTTTGCTTGATTTGGGTTCTAAAATCTACCTGAAAAAAAATCACTACATCAATCAGTGGGAGAAAAATATTGGCCTCAGGGCTTGTGTGCCACTCCTGACTCCTGTGTGTGCCATCTCTCACTCAGTGGGCCATAGAAAGCCTATTTACTTTTTTGCTTGATTTGGGTTCTAAAATCTACCTTAAAAAAAATCACTACATCAATCAGTGGGAGAAAAATATTGGCCTCAGGGCTTGTGTGCCACTCCTGACTCCTGTGTGTGCCATCTCTCACTCAGTGGGCCATAGAAAGCCTATTTATTTTTTTGCTTGATTTGGGTTCTAAAATCTACCTGAAAAAAAATCACTACATCAATCAGTGGGAGAAAAATATTGGCCTCAGGGCTTGTGTGCCACTCCTGACTCCTGTGTGTGCCGTCTCTCACTCAGTGGGCCATAGAAAGCCTTTTTTTTTTATTATTTGGTTTCTAAAGTCTCCCTGAAAAAAAAATAAAAAATAAAACAGTGGGAGCTTAATATTGCCCTTTCTGCTTGTGTGCCACTCCTGACTCCTGTGTGTGCCATCTCTCACTCAGTGGGCCATAGAAAGCCTATTTATTTTTTATTATTTGGTTTCTAAAGTCTCCCTGAAAAAAAAAAAAAAAAAAACAGTGGGAGATTAATATTGCCCTTTCTGCTTGTGTGCCACTCCTGACTCCTGTGTGTGCCATCTCTCACTCAGTGGGCCATAGAAAGCCTATTTATTTTTTTGCTTGATTTGGGTTCTAAAATCTACCTGAAAAAAAATCACTACATCAATCAGTGGGAGAAAAATATTGGCCTCAGGGCTTGTGTGCCACTCCTGACTCCTGTGTGTGCCATCTCTCACTCAGTGGGCCATAGAAAGCCTTTTTTTTATTATTTGGTTTCTAAAGTCTCCCTGAAAAAAAAATAAATAAAACAGTGGGAGCTTAATATTGCCCTTTCTGCTTGTGTGCCACTCCTGACTCCTGTGTGTGCCATCTCTCACTCAGTGGGCCATAGAAAGCCTTTTTTTTTATTATTTGGTTTCTAAAGTCTCCCTGAAAAAAAAAAAATAAATAAAACAGTGGGAGCTTAATATTGCCCTTTCTGCTTGTGTGCCACTCCTGACTCCTGTGTGTGCCATCTCTCACTCAGTGGGCCATAGAAAGCCTATTTATTTTTTTGCTTGATTTGGGTTCTAAAATCTACCTTAAAAAAAAAAAAATAATAAAACAGTGGGAGCTTAATATTGACATTTGTGCTTAAGTGACAGTCCTGCGTGTGTGTCATCTCTGTGATTTGGTGCCACAGAAAACAGAGTGTGTAACATTGTGCCTGATTTTCCTTGTGGTCTCACCAACCTGTTAAGGAATATTGAAATCATACTGAAGTTATAGCTCACCGTGTAAGTTGTTTGACAGCAACAAATAAAGTTACTTAGGTTAAGTTTTTAAAACAATGAGGAAGTCTGGTGCAAGAGGTCGTCGTGGCCGTGGGCGTTCATTGTCAGCTGGTAATGATGGTAGTGGTAGTGGAGCATCAGGTGGTCGTGGGGATAAAAATATTCCACCTAAGTCTGGAGCTGTGGAGCCAGTTTTGTCGCCTGGCTACACAGGGCCTCGAACGCTCTCTTTTCTGGGAGTAGGAAAACCGCTTTTAAAGGCGGAGCAGCAACAGCAAGTTTTGGCTTACATTGCAGACTCAGCCTCTAGCTCTTTTGCCTCCTCTTCTGAAACTGGTAAATGTAAAAGCAGCGCGTCGCTTGTGGATGTTCACGGTCAGGGACAAGTCGCTTCATTGTCCTCTTCAGCAAAAACTACAACAAGAGAGAAGGATGCAGCAGGCGACACAACGGGTAACTCCATGGAGCTCTTTACACATACCGTCCCTGGCTTAGAAAGTGAAACACTTAACAGGCCATGCCCATTACAAGTAGATTCTGACATGGAGTGCACTGATGCACAGCCACAGCCAGAGTACTATGCTGCTCCTTTGACTCAGACCACCACATTGCCCTCTCAGGGTACTGATCCACAATCAGACCCTGATGAGACTATGTTGCCCCGCCACGAACGCTATACCACCGACCGACACAGTGACACAGACGAAGTTGCACACGAGCTCGAAGAGGAGGTAATAGATGACCCAGTTGTTGACCCCGATTGGCAGCCATTGGGGGAACAGGGTGCAGGCGGCAGTAGTTCAGAAGCGGAGGTGGAGGAGGGGCCGCAGCAGGCATCAACATCGCAACAGGTTCCATCTGCCGGGCCCGTATCTGGCCCAAAACGCGTGTCAAAGCCAAAACCTGTTGGAGGACAGCGTGGCCATCCGGTTAAAGCTCAGTCTGCAATCCCTGAAAAGGGATCCGATGCTAGGAAGAGTGCAGTCTGGCATTTTTTTAAACAACATCCAATTGATCAGCGCAAAGTCATCTGTCAAAAATGTTCAACTAGCTTAAGCAGAGGTCAGAATCTGAAAAGTCTAAATACTAGTTGCATGCATAGACACTTAACCACCATGCATTTTCAAGCCTGGACTAACTACCAAACGTCCCTTAAGGTTGTAGCACCCTCGGCCAATGAAGCTAGTCAGCAACGCAACATCCCTTCCGTCACTGTAAGGCCACCATTTTCCGCACCACCGGCAGTATCTGTGCAGGTTTCTTTGCCAGCCAAAAGCAGTCAGAGTCAGGGAATCACCAGTTTTGTAGGAGGAAATATTGCATCTAGGGCACCGGCGGAAACAATACCGTCTCCAACCGTCTCTCAGTCTGCCATGTACACCGGCACACCCGAAAGTTCCACGATCTCCAGCTCTCCAGTCCAGCTCACCCTACATGAGACTCTGGTTAGAAAAAGGAAGTACTTATCCTCGCATCCGCGTACACAGGGTTTTAACGCCCACATAGCTAGACTAATCTCGTTAGAGATGATGCCCTACCGGTTAGTTGAAAGCGAAGCTTTCAAAGCCCTGATGGAGTACGCTGAACCACGATACGAGCTACCCAGTCGACACTTTTTTTCCAGAAAAGCCATCCCAGCCCTGCACCAGCATGTTAAACAGCGCATCGTCCATGCACTCAGGCAATCTGTGAGTACAAAGGTGCACCTGACTACAGATGCATGGACCAGTAGGCATGGCCAGGGACGTTATGTGTCCATCACGGCACACTGGGTGAATGTGGTGGATGCAGGGTCCACAGGGGACATCAATTTCGGGACAGTTGTGCCTAGCCCACGGTCTAGGAAACAGTTGGCTGTAGGCGTTCGCACCCCCTCCTCCTCCTCCTCCTCGTCCTCCTGCAGAAGCTACAGCTCTTCCACAGACCGCAGTCGGCCAACCACTCCATCGGCAGATGACACTGTTGCACACCAGTTGTCCCATTATGGGCCAGCTACTGGCAAGCGTCAGCAGGCTGTATTGGCTATGAAGTGTTTGGGCGACAACAGACACACCGCGGAAGTTCTGTCCGAGTTCTTGCAACAAGAAACGCAGTCGTGGCTGGGCACAGTAGATCTTGAGGCAGGCAAGGTAGTGAGTGATAACGGAAGGAATTTCATGGCTGCCATCTGCCTTTCCCAACTGAAACACATTCCTTGCCTGGCTCACACCTTAAACCTGGTGGAGCAGTGCTTATTGAAAACTTATCCTGGGTTCTCCGACCTGCTCCTCAAAGTGCGTGGACTTTGCTCACATATCCGACGTTTGCCTGTACACTCCAGCCGTATTCAGACCTATCGGCGGTCTTTGAACCTTCCCCAGCATCGCCTAATCATAGACGTTGCAACAAGGTGGAACTCAACACTGCACATGCTTCAGAGACTGTGCCAACAGAGGCGGGCTGTTATGTTTTTGTGGGAGGATACACATACACGGGCAGGCAGTAGGATGGCAGACATGGAGTTGTCAGGTGTGCAGTGGTCGAAGATACAAGACATGTGTCAAGTCCTTCAGTGTTTTGAGGAATGCACACGGCTGGTTAGTGCAGACAACGCCATAATAAGCATGAGCATCCCCCTAATGCGTCTGCTGATGCAAAGTTTGACGCACATAAAGGATCAGGCGTCTGCACCAGAGGAAGAGGAAAGCCTTGATGACAGTCAGCCATTGTCTGGTCAGGGCAGTGTACAGGACGAGGTAGCGGGCGAAGAGGAGGTGGAGGACAAGGAGGATGATGGGGATGAGTATATTTTGAATGCGGAAGCTTTCCCGGGGGCACTGGAAATTGGTTGCGTGGCAAGGCCGGGTTCTGGTTTTTTGAGGGACACAAGTGACGTAGATTTGCCTGAAACTGCCCCTCAACCAATCACAACCGGAGATTTGACAACTGGAACTTTGGCCCACATGGCGGATTATGCCTTACGTATCCTAAAAAGGGACATACGCATTACGAAAATGATGAACGATGACGATTATTGGTTGGCCTGCCTCCTTGATCCACGCTATAAAGGCAAATTGCAAAATATTATGCCACATGAGAACTTGGAACTAATATTAGCAACCAATCAACTCTTGTTGACCGTTTGCTTCAGGCATTCCCAGCACACAGCGCACGTGATCGTTCTCACATGAGCTCCAGGGGGCAGCAGACTAGGAGTGTTAGGGGTGCACACATCAGAAGTGGCGTTGGACAGAGGGGTTTTCTGACCAGGTTGTGGAGTGATTTTGTTATGACCGCAGGCAGGACAGGTACTGCTGCATCAATTTAAAGTGACAGGCGACAACATTTGTCCAGTATGGTTACTAACTATTTTTCATCCCTTATCGATGTTCTCCCTCAACCGTCATTCCCATTTGATTACTGGGCATCAAAATTAGACACCTGGCCAGAATTGGCAGAATATGCATTGCAGGAGCTTGCTTGCCCGGCAGCAAGTGTCCTATCAGAAAGAGTATTCAGTGCTGCAGGTTCAATATTAACCGAAAAAAGGACTCGTCTGGCTACCCAAAATGTTGACGATCTAACATTCATTAAAATGAACCACAACTGGATTTCGAAATCTTTTGCCCCACCTTGCCCGGCCGACACCTAGCTTTCCTATGAAAAGCTCTTGCCTGTGGACTACTGTGAATTACTTTTCTAATGTCTAATTTTCTGCAGCTGATTGTCCAGCATACGACATGTTTACACCTCCCTAAATAGCCAAACTCCCCACACGGGGCCGTGGTATCGCGACTTGGCGCAAGCACCCGTGAGACTGCTGTTTGTCTGAATAGGTGGGTGTGCTCGCTTTTGGTCGACGGCATTGCTACTGGGTCCCTCATAGTACAATAAAGTGTCTCTGGCGGTGGTGGTGCGCACCCAACGTCAGACACACTGTTGTAACATGAGGGGCCCTGGGCCTGTACCGCCGGCCACAAGAGAGTTCACCCACCCCCAGGTCAAACATTGCTCTACCACTTCCACAGTTATCTCTCACACTTCCACCAATGTTTAGTCTATGCGCTGACATCCTTCCATACCTGCCACTGACAATACCATTGTGTTGACATGTATGATGGTACTTAACATAGTCAGGGGCAGTGTCCTCTATTTACCACAGTAAATACTTTGCGCTAAATTAGTAGGTCTGAAACAACGCAGAGGATCCCACCCCTGAACCTAATGATTGCACCCTTTAGTGTTTTTGTTGTGTTTTAATGTGAGACATTCACATTTAATTGTTGTTTTTGACTACTAACTGGCAGACACTCATTACAATCGGCCTCCGTTGACCAGACCACTGCTGCCCGTGTACCCCTGGATCGTATTTTACAGTGCCTACAGCCAGCCCATTTTATTGTGTTAGGCCTTCGAAGCCTGTCTGCGGTCCCTCCTTCCACTAGGCCTCCACTGACCAGACCACTGCTGCCCGTGTACCCCTGGAACCTATTTTACAGTGCCTACAGCCAGCCCATTTTATTGTGTTAGGCCTTCGAAGCCTGTCTGCGGTCCCTCCTTCCACTAGGCCTCCACTAACCAGACCACTGCTGCCCGTGTACCCCTGGAACCAATTATAAAGTGCCTACAGCCAGCCCATTTTATTGTGTTAGGCCTTCGAAGCCTGTCTGCGGTCCCTCCTTCCACTAGGCCTCCACTGACCAGACCAATGTCTGCCCGTGTACCCCTGGAACCAATTATAAAGTGCCTACAGCCAGCCCATTTTATTGTGTTAGGCCTTGGAAGCCTGTCTGCGGTCCCTCCTTCCACTAGGCCTCCACTGACCAGACCACTGCTGCCCGTGTACCCCTGGAACCAATTATAAAGTGCCTACAGCCAGCCCATTTTATTGTGTTAGGCCTTCGAAGCCTGTCTGCGGTCCCTCCTTCCACTAGGCCTCCACTGACCAGACCACTGCTGCCCGTGTACCCCTGGAACCAATTATAAAGTGCCTACAGCCAGCCCATTTTATTGTGTTAGGCCTTCGAAGCCTGTCTGCGGTCCCTCCTTCCACTAGGCCTCCACTGACCTGACCACTGCTGCCCGTGTACCCCTGGAACCTATTTTACAGTGCCTACAGCCCGCCCATTTTAGTATGTTAGGCCTTGGAAGCCTGTCTGCGGTCCCTCCTTCCACTAGGCCTCCACTGACCAGACCACTGCTGCCCGTGTACCCCTGGAACCAATTATAAAGTGCCTACAGCCAGCCCATTTTATTGTGTTAGGCCTTCGAAGCCTGTCTGCGGTCCCTCCTTCCACTAGGCCTCCACTGACCAGACCACTGCTGCCCGTGTACCCCTGGAACCAATTATAAAGTGCCTACAGCCAGCCCATTTTATTGTGTTAGGCCTTCGAAGCCTGTCTGCGGTCCCTCCTTCCACTAGGCCTCCACTGACCAGACCACTGTCTGCCCGTGTACCCCTGGAACCAATTATAAAGTGCCTACAGCCAGCCCATTTTATTGTGTTAGGCCTTCGAAGCCTGTCTGCGGTCCCTCCTTCCACTAGGCCTCCACTGACCAGACCACTGCTGCCCGTGTACCCCTGGAACCAATTATAAAGTGCCTACAGCCAGCCCATTTTATTGTGTTAGGCCTTCGAAGCCTGTCTGCGGTCCCTCCTTCCACTAGGCCTCCACTGACCAGACCACTGTCTGCCCGTGTACCCCTGGAACCAATTATAAAGTGCCTACAGCCAGCCCATTTTATTGTGTTAGGCCTTGGAAGCCTGTCTGCGGTCCCTCCTTCCACTAGGCCTCCACTGACCAGACCACTGTCTGCCCGTGTACCCCTGGAACCAATTATAAAGTGCCTACAGCCAGCCCATTTTATTGTGTTAGGCCTTCGAAGCCTGTCTGTGGTCCCTCCTTCCACTAGGCCTCCACTGACCAGACCACTGCTGCCCGTGTACCCCTGGAACCAATTATAAAGTGCCTACAGCCAGCCCATTTTATTGTGTTAGGCCTTCGAAGCCTGTCTGCGGTCCCTCCTTCCACTAGGCCTCCACTCACCTGACCACTGCTGCCCGTGTACCCCTGGAACCTATTTTACAGTGCATAGAGCCTATTGTTTTATTTTATTTAATATTAATAAAGCCATGATGGACTACGCTGTACCACGCTATGAGCTACCCAATTGACAATTCTTTTGCGAGAAAAGCCATCCCACCCCTCCACCAGCATGTTAAAGACCACATTGTCCTTTCATTCTGTCAATCTGTGAGTCCAAAGGTACACCTGACAACAGACACATGGAGCGGAAGGCATGGCCACGGAAGGTTACGTGTCCTTTGTGGCGCAATGGGTTAATGTATTGCATGCATGGTCCACACAGGGGACAGCCTGGTAAGTCTGTCTGCAGTCCCTAATTCAAGTTGTCCTCAAATGAATAAATCTGAGCTTCTACCTTCTGGCTCAGATTAACTGCTGTTTTTAAAAAAATTGGTGGTTCCGGCCTACTAACGGTGTCTGCCCCTGCCTGGTGTTGTCCTCAACTGAATAAAGCTGAGCTTCTACCTTTTGGCTCTGATTAAGCTTTTTTTTTTTTTTTTTTTTTAATTGCTGGATGGGGCCTAATACCTCTGTTTGCTGCTCCCTGGTGTTTGTCCTCAACTGAATAAAGCTGAGCTTCTACCTTCTGGCTCTGATTAACTGCTGTTTTTAAAAAAATTGGTGGTTCCGGCCTACTAACGGTGTCTGCCCCTGCCTGGTGTTGTCCTCAACTGAATAAAGCTGAGCTTCTACCTTCTGGCTCTGATTAACTGCTGTTTTTAAAAAAAATGGTGGTTCCGGCCTACTAACGGTGTCTGCCCCTGCCTGGTGTTGTCCTCAACTGAATAAAGCTGAGCTTCTACCTTCTGGCTCTGATTAACTGCTGTTTTTAAAAAAATTGGTGGTTCCGGCCTACTAACGGTGTCTGCCCCTGCCTGGTGTTGTCCTCAACTGAATAAAGCTGAGCTTCTACCTTCTGGCTCTGATTAACTGCTGTTTTTAAAAAAAATGGTGGTTCCGGCCTACTAACGGTGTCTGCCCCTGCCTGGTGTTGTCCTCAACTGAATAAAGCTGAGCTTCTACCTTCTGGCTCTGATTAAGCTTTTTTTTTTCTTTTTTTTTTTAATTGCTGGATGGGGCCTAATACCTCTGTTTGCTGCTCCCTGGTGTTTGTCCTCAACTGAATAAAGCTGAGCTTCTACCTTCTGGCTCTGATTAAGTGCTGTTTTTTTAAAAAATGGTGGTTCCGGCCTACTAACGGTGTCTGCCCCTGCCTGGTGTTGTCCTCAACTGAATAAAGCTGAGCTTCTACCTTCTGGCTCTGATTAACTGCTGTTTTTTAAAAAAATGGTGGTTCCGGCCTACTAACGGTGTCTGCCCCTGCCTGGTGTTGTCCTCAACTGAATAAAGCTGAGCTTCTACCTTCTGGCTCTGATTAACTGCTGTTTTTTAAAAAAATGGTGGTTCTGGCCTACTAACGGTGTCTGCCCCTGCCTGGTGTTGTCCTCAACTGAATAAAGCTGAGCTTCTACCTTCTGGCTCTGATTAACTGCTGTTTTTAAAAAAATTGGTGGTTCCGGCCTACTAACGGTGTCTGCCCCTGCCTGGTGTTGTCCTCAACTGAATAAAGCTGAGCTTCTACCTTCTGGCTCTGATTAACTGCTGTTTTTAAAAAAAATGGTGGTTCCGGCCTACTAACGGTGTCTGCCCCTGCCTGGTGTTGTCCTCAACTGAATAAAGCTGAGCTTCTACCTTCTGGCTCTGATTAAGTGCTGTTTTAAAAAAAAATGGTGGTTCTGGCCTACTAACGGTGTCTGCCCCTGCCTGGTGTTGTCCTCAACTGAATAAAGCTGAGCTTCTACCTTCTGGCTCTGATTAACTGCTGTTTTTAAAAAAAATTGGTGTTTCCGGCCTACTAACGGTGTCTGCCCCTGCCTGGTGTTGTCCTCAACTGAATAAAGCTGAGCTTCTACCTTCTGGCTCTGATTAAGCTTTTTTTTTTTTTTTTTTTTTTAAATTGCTGGATGGGGCCTAATACCTCTGTTTGCTGCTCCCTGGTGTTTGTCCTCAACTGAATAAAGCTGAGCTTCTACCTTCTGGCTCTGATTAACTGCTGTTTTTAAAAAAAATGGTGGTTCCGGCCTACTAACGGTGTCTGCCCCTGCCTGGTGTTGCCCTCAACTGAATACAGCTGAGCTTCTACCTTCTGGCTTTCGGCCTATAGTATCAGATATTAAACTGCATTTGGCCTACTAGTGTGGTTGGGCCCTTAAAACAGTGTCTGCTGCTCTTGGGTTTGCTACTCCACTGAACAAAGCAGTGCCGCCTGTTTAGTCCTGTTACCAAGTTTGAACTGCATTTAGCCTACTTTATTCTTTGGCCCTATATCTGTTTCCTCCTCATCCTGCCCATTGCCCAGCCACTGCTACATGAGTCTGCTGGTACATTGACCCAGACCACTACATTCCCCTTGCACTCTACACAGCCAGAATCTGACCCTGCTGAAAGTAAGGTTCCCCTTCCCGCATGTTATACTACCTTACACAGGGACAAAGAGGAAGGTGCAGATGAAAGTGCAGGTTCCTTCATCAGGTGGGGGGGGCATACTCGTTGGCGACGTCACTGGCACAGGGCCCCTCAGAGTACGCAAAAGTGTCGCTGCCGGTGGGAGGCACCCCCGCCGTGCAAACACACCGCTGTACTTTGAGGGGCCCTGTGCCAGTGCCAATGCCAACGAGTGGGCCCCCCTGCTTGCTTAGGATCACAGCACTTGCAAACTTGACATACTTACCTCTCACTGCTCCACCGCCGTGACGTAGTCCACGTTTCCTGTGCCCACTAAAACCTTGAACCAGCCCTACCCCCCACAACTTTTGCCAAATGACCCCAATTTCCAATGCCCAACTATTATTATAAAGTTAATTAAGATTGACAAGCTTCAGAAACAAGAATGGATGTTTTTGGCATTAAAATGGGCACTGTAGGTGTTTTCCTGGCCTCCACTCACTGCCGACTATGCTTCCCCATTGACTTGCATTGGGTTTCGTGTTTCGGTCGATCCCCGACTTTTAGCGATAATCGGCCGACTGCACTCGACTCGACTCTGGACAAAGACGGGTTTCACAAAACCCGACTCGACCGTAAAAAAATGAAAGTCGCTCAACCCTACTTATGAGGTATCGGTGTACTCAGGAGTAATTGCAAAATAAGTTGTGTGGTCTATTTTTTTCTGTAACATTTATGAAAATGTGAAACTTGAAGCTAAATCAAAACCAAAAAATATAAAAAATATTTTTTTTCAGTGCCAATGTTATAAACTTTTGCAAAGCAGCTGATCCGAAATAGTCACTGCACACCTAGATGAATTCCCCGAGGGGTGTAGTTTAAAAAATGCACTTTTATGTAGGAATCTGTAACCACTGTTTTGGCTCATTGGGGGTTCTTCAAATGCAACATGGCATCTGCAATCTATTCCAGCTAAAATTGTGTGAAGGTATGGTTCCATTTCCTCCTGTTTCTCAGTATATGTTATCAGTAGTGTTGAGCATTCCGATACTGCAAATATCGGGTATCGGCCGATATTCGCTGTATCGGAGTTCCAATACTGAGTTCCGATACTTTTACGATATCAAATACCGGAATCGGAAGTTCCCATAGTGCGATGATGCACTATAATGGAGTGTGGGTGGTGCGTGGGCGGAGACTGCATGTCTGTGTGTGCGGGCGGGGTCTGTGCGTGACCGTGAGGGGGGTCTGTGCGGGCCTGCCAGGGGTCTGTGTGGGCCTGCTGGGGGTCTGTGCGGGCCTGCCGGGGGTCTGTGCGGGCCCTCCGGGGGGGTCTGTGCGGGCCTGCCGGGGGTCTGTGCGGGCTGCTGGGGGTCTGTGCGGGCCTGCCGGGGGTCTGTGCAGGCTGCCGGGGGTCTGTGCGGGCCTCTCGGGGGTTGTGTGTGTGTGCAGGCATCGTCCAATGGGACTACAAGTCACATCGAGCTATGCCTGCTACAATGGCAGTGATTGACACATTAGCCAATGATGGGACAGTAGTAGTCCCATCATCCGGCTAATGTGTTGAATGTAAAAAACAAAACAAAAACACAAACATACCTACTACATAGTACATGCTACATACATACTACATACATACTAGATACATGCATACTACATATATATATATATACTACATACATACTACATACATACATACATAGTACATTCATAGTACATACATACTACATACATCATACATACATACATACTACATACATACTACACACTACATACATACTGCATACTACATACATACATACTACATACATACATACTACCTACATACATACATACTACATACATACATACAACATACTACATTGCATACTACATACATACAATACATTCATACAATACATACATACTACATACATACTACATACAATACATTCATACAATACATACTGTACATATAGACATACAGTACATATAACAGATTACATACTCACCATCGCTTATCACTTTGTTCCCCGAAGCAAGTGTCATCTGTAAAAAATATGAAAAGAAAATAACAAACAAACAATATACTCCCTGATCTGCAGAAATCCACGAGTGTCCCACGATGATCTCCCGTGGAGAACGGCAGCATCAGCTGATGCGACCGCTCTCTAGGGGCTCCAGGAACACAATGACAGGAGGAAGGTATCCTTCCGCACTGTATTCCTCTGCCGCTGTAAAAAAATAGTTAGACTACTTTTTATTTTTTTGTATAAACCCCTTAAGATATCATCTATTGGGGACAAAAAAAATATACAATAGAAGTGACAACACAGAAAATCATCTTATGAAAACAGATTTTTTTTATTAATTCATACAAAAACAGTAATATTTTTAAAATTCAGAAAATAGGTACTGGAAAAACCGAGGTTAATCTATATACTATCCATCCCTTAATCTAAATAGCATCTATACAAATATGTCAATTTTCATAATCAATCCATCTGAAATCCATTTCATGATTAAATAAAGCAAGGAAAGTGCCTTGTGCTAATAAAGTGCAGATATAGAGTGTAATGCTTATAACAGACGCTAGATGGCGCTATTACTCTATTATTCAAATTACTATGTCACAGAATGAGATTTATTATAAAATACTAAATACTTGAACAGATGCTATCAATTCTATTTTTATTAAATATTTTTTCTATAGAAATTAGGATATGAGGTCACCATAATAAACATTTCAAAGAAAATCCGTTATATAGTGTATATCAGTATCTCATCCTAATATAATATTTATAAAGATACAATCTATCAGAGATAACATAGGTAATAATCACAAAAGTATCTAAAGAGTTAAGGGGTATAATTTACCAAGTTATTGTAGGGATCCAGTTAATACCGCTGGTGGGATATAGAAAACCTCGCTCCCTGACACACGCATTTCGCCCCCGGAAGAAGCTGGGCGAAACGCGCGCGTCGGGCGCGAGGTTTTCTATATCCCACCAGCGGTATTAACTGGATCCCTACAATAACTTGGTAAATTATACCCCTTAACTCTTTAGATACTTTTGTGATTATTACCTATGTTATCTCTTTTTTCAACCTGCACCAATAGGAAAGTGCAGTTGGAAACCCGCAGAGGAATCCGCAGAAGAAACCGCGTGAAAATCCGCAGTGAAAACCGCAGTGGTTTTGCACTGCGAATTTTCCAAATCCGCTGCGGAAAAATCCGCAGCAAAATCCGCAAAGTGTGCACATACCCTTAAGGGGTTTATGTTGTGAATTCCGTTCTGGAGCTCCCTCCTGTGGCTGCTAATGGTATTTTTGTGAGTTCTGCCCTTGGGCTCCCTCTGGTGGTTTCGAGTGGAACTGCTGCTCCTTTAGCTGGCTGTAGCAGCTGCATTCACTGATCGCCTTGCCTGGGTTTGTTATTTAAACCTGCTCTGGGCTTTAGTTCATGCCAGCTGTCATTGTCTTAGGTTGGATTTTGTTCTCTCCTTGGATTTCTCATATGGCCTGTCCTTGTCAGCAAAAGATAAGTTTCTGAGTTCTTGTTTGTCCATTTGCTTTGTACTCTATTGCTTTGCAAATATGTCTCATTTTGTCCAGCTTGTCGCTATGTCATATTCAGGCTAGCTGGAAGCTCTGGGGTAGCAGATTTGCCCCTCCACACCGTGTGTCGGGGGGAGATCATTTTTGTAAACTCTGCGTGGATTTTTGTAGTTTTTAATACTGACCGCACAGTATCCTTTTCTCTCTGTCTATCAAGTTAGTATTGGCCTCCTTTGCTGAAAACTGATTTTATTTCTGTGTATGTCATTTCCCTCTCCACTCACAGTCAATATTTGTGGGGGGCTGTCTTTCCTTTTGGGGTTTTCTCTGAGGCAAGATAGTTTTCTATTTCTTTCTTTAGGGGTAGTTAATTCTTAGGCTGTGAAGAGGTGTCTAGGGAGAGTCAGGAACATCCCACGGCTATTACTAGTGTTGTTGTTAGGATTAGGGATTGCGGTCAGTAGAGATACCACCTCCTCAGAGCTCGTCCCATGTTGCGTTTTAGCCACCAGGTCATTTCAGTGTGGCCTCTTAACCACCAGGTCATAACAGGTTTATACAAAAAAATAAAAAGTAGTCTATGTATTCTGGAAGTGTTGCCCGTTTTTGATGGGTTAAATAATTTATGTAGGGACTTTTGGTCTTGATGTAAAAAAATAGTCCCTAGTCTCTCTTTTGGCATTGCTGTGTGAGAAATTTCCCACACAGCAAATGCCTTAAAGTGAGACTCTGAATTGCCCATGTCGTGCACAAATTTCACAACGTGCGTCGGTACGTCGGCCCGATGCATAGCGACGGACCTGTACCGACGCAAGTGTGAAAGAGGCCTTAATGAGCGTTTAATTTAAAAAAAAAAAAACAGAAAAAAACAGCTCCAGAGGGGGAAAGCCGGGGGCCAATATTTATAGCATGGGAAGGGGGTAATACCCATGGCCCCTCCCAGGCTATGAATATCAGCCCGCAGCTGTCTGCGTAGCCTTTACTGGCTATTAAAATAGGGGGACCTCCCAAAAAAATGACGTGGGGTCCCCCTATATTTTATAGCCAGAAAGGCTATGCAGACAGCTGCGGGCTGATATTCATAGCCTAGAGAGGGGCAATGGATATTGCCCACCTGGCTACAAATACCAGTCCGCAGCCGCCCCAGAAATGGTGCATCTGTAGGATGCACCAATTCCGGCACTTAGCCCCTCTCTTCCCACTCCCGTGCAGGGCCGGTTTTAGGCAAAGTGCGGCCCTAGGCAAAAGTTTAAAATGGGGCCCCAAATGCTAACATATTGCACCAACAGAAACATTTTGGTTGTAGCTACATGCGCTGATTTCAGGCCACTAAACGAGCGTGATCAAAAATATTGAAGTCATTCGCCACTTGTTTCCAGCCTCTTTACACTGGCTGGGGACAGAATGATCACTAGTAAATCAATCTGTCCCCATACAGTATCATCTTAGCAGAATATCTGCAGTTTTAACTGGGCGATGTGCTGATGAGAATAATGATTTTTGTTCCGGCATATACTGTACATACATACACCGTACATACACACAGATACACATACCGTACATACACAGACATACACCTTACATGCATACACACATACAGTTATATACACAGATAGTATACACATACCGTACATACATATACCATACATACACACAAATACACATACATACAACGTACGTACACACAGATACACATACAAATACAGTATATGCAAACACATACATATACCATACATACACACAGATACACATACATATACCATCATACATACACATACCGTACATACACACATGCATATACCGTACATACACACAGATACACACACATATACCGTACATACACAGATACAGTTATATACATATAGTACACACATACCGTACATACATATAAAATACACCCAAATGCACATACCGTACATACATACATATACCGTACATGCATACACACACATATACCGAACATACAGATACACATACACGGACCGTACATACAGTATATACACATACCGTACACACATATACATACACATATACTGTATGTACATGCACATAAACATACATATATACCATATATCCATACAAATTTATTTCACATACACAGATACACACATACTGTACATGCATACACACAGCCATACAACTATACCATACATACACACATATACTGTACATACACAGATACACACACACAGATAGAAACATACACATATACACACAGATGCACACATACATATACAAGCATATACATACATACATACTAATCTTGTATAGGTGATCAGATGAGCCCTGCAGGTCAGTTCAGCTGGAGAGGGCTGCAGACCCCACTGTGGGGGATGGGGCACAGAGCAGACAGCACCTGATGATAAATTCCCAGTAAGGGAGGAAAAGACTCAAATTCAAAAAGTTCCATGACTAAAATTATAAAGAGATAAGTTATGAAGAGCACTATAACTGCACATTACTTTTCAGGTCACTTCACAGCATACATTTTGCTGCCGTGCTGTCCCTGCAGTGAGCTCCTCCCCCATCTCTTCTCTGTGAGGAGACGCTGCAGCCTGCTCTGAACAGAACAGTGGAGGGAGCAGAAGACCCCCTGTAAGTCCTGCTCTTCCTCCACTGCTGTCCCTGTGTGCTGTGCAGCCGGGGCCCCTGACTGTAGGCGAGTACTCACGAGTGGGACGCTCCATGCAGGGGGACAGACGGCAGCCAGTGAGCGCTCTCCTCAGTCTGGTCACTGTGAGGTAAGGAAAGCGTTCATTGGCCAGCGTCTCTCCCTGCATGACACGCCCCCTTTTTGATCTCCTGCACTTCGCGCCCCGCTCTCTCCCCGACACTCGGTTCCATGATTACAGGAGGGAGTGAGAGGGGCCCGACCCTGCATGATACCGGGCCTGCCTGCAGGGGCCCCCCTCCACCTCTGGGCCCTGGAGCAGTGCCATCAACAGTATGTCTGCCCCTGGCTGGGGGCCCCTAGGGCAGCGGGGGCCCCAGGCAGCTGCCTAGTCTGCCTGCCCCTAACGCCGGCCCTGCTCCCGTGTAGCGGTGGGATATGGGGTAATAAGGGGTTAATGCCACCTTGCTATTGTAATGTGACATTAAGCCGGGTTAATAATGGAAAGGCATCAATAAGACGCCTATCCATTATTAATCCAATACTAGTAAATGGTTAATAAAACACACACACTTAAGGAAAAAACGATTTTAATATTCTTCATTTAACTATATTTTCCATACTTCAGCGCCTGCAAAAAACGTAAAATAATAAACCGTATACTACCTGTCTGCCATAGTCCAATTAATAACGAGTGTCCCACGACGACCTCCCCTATAGAACAGTGACATTGGGTGATGTCACTGCTCTATAGGACCTTCAGTGACACACTGACAGGAGACAATGGCTCCTGCAGTGCATCACTGAGAGGTTACTATAGTTCAAAGTCTCACTTTATGGCAATTGCTGCGTGTGAAAATTTCTCACACAGCAATGCCAAAAGTGAGACTAGGAACTATTTTTTTACAGCGGCGGAAGAATACAGTGCGGAAGGATACCTTCCTCCCGTCATTGTATTCCTGGAGTCCCTAGAGAGCGCTCGCATCAGCTGATTCTGCCGTTCTCCATGGGATATCGTCGTGGGACACTCGTGGATATCTGCGGATCAGGGAGTATATTGTTTGTTTGTTATTTTAATATTTTTTACAGATAACACTGGTTTCGGGGAAACAAAATGACAAGTGATGGTGAGTATGTCATCTATGTTATATGTACTGTATGTCTGTATGTATGTACTGTATTGTATGTAATGTATGAATGTATTGTATGTAGTATGTATGTAGTATGTATGTAGTATGTTTTTTTTTCTACATTCAACATATTAGCCGGATGATGGGACTACTACTGTCCCATCATTGGCTAATGTGTCAATCACTGCCATTGTAGCAGAAATAGCCCGATGGGACTTGTAGTCCCATCGGACGATGATTGCACATAAACACAGACCCCCGAGAGGTCCGTACAGACCCTTAAGAGGCCTGTACAGACCCCCAGCAGGCCGCACAGACCCCCGGCAGGCTGCACAGACCCCCAAGAGGCCCGTACAGACCCCCGGCAGGCCGCACAGACCCCCGGCAGGCTGCACAGACCCCCGAGATGCCGGTACAGACCCCTGGCAGGCCCACACAGACCCCGGCAGCCCGCACAGACCCCCGAGAGGCCCATACAGACCCCTGGCAGGCCCGCACAGACCCCCCACAGTCCCACACAGATGCGCAGTCTCAGCCCACGCACCGCCCACACTCTTCCCCCCTCCGGAACAGGATGTACAAGGACAGAAAGGGCTTATTTTCATTCCGATATTTGTGTCCCATTGACTTGCATTGGTTTCCGGTATCGTTATCGGCTATATCCGATATTTTTTGGATATCGGCCGATCCAATCCGATTCCGATATTTCCGGACATCGGAAGGTATCACTCAACACTAATGATGAGTCAAACAAATGTTAAATGAGTTTTGATTTAATGACGTAATGAAATCCTCACATTCATTTTGAGTGCCTGTCCAAATAAAAAAACATCATCAATAAAACGAAACCAAGAAAAAACATGTGTTTGAAATGCCGGTAAGGGGAACACGTGCTCTGCCTCCCACCACCCCAAAAAGAGGTTGGCGAAAGACGGAGAACAACGCGCGCCCATAGCCGTGCCGGATATTTGACTAAAAAAAAGAAAAATCAAAAACAAAATAATTATGAGTCAAAATAAACTTCAATAGACTCAAAAGAAAACAATTATAACAGCATCATGTCCATGTTGATGCATGATATTCGTGTACAACGATTCCACATCAATTGTCACTAATAAAGCTGACTCAGGTAAGTGTAAACTCCTCAATTTATGAATGAGGTCCAAAGAGTCCCTCAAATAGGATGGCAATGTCAACACCATTGGTTGTAAAAAAAAAAGTCCAAGTAGATACAGGCTCTCTCTCCAAGACTCCCAATCCCGGCACAATGGGTCTACCGGGAGGACAATTGAGGTCCTTATGCACTTTGGGCAGGAGGTAGAAAGTCAGTATGATTGGTTTCCTTACAAAGATGTAATCCATTTCCTGTTTATTAATAGTGCCCTCAGTCAAAGCCGCCAAAAGTAGGCGCTCAAGTTTTTGATTGAAAATGACTGTAGGATCAGATGGCAACTTTGCATAATAATTCTGGTTATTTAATTGTGTCCTTGCTTCGTGAATATACATATCAATAGGCCACAGAACTATATTGCCACCTTTTTCTGCAGTTTTAATTACAAACAAGGTGTTGGATTGTAACCCTGAGAGTGCCTTCCTCTCAGAAGCAGTCAAATTTTGCCTATGTGTTTCTTCTGCGTGGCAGAAGAAAGAAGAATTACCAGGCAGCAAAACTTTTCACAGACCCAATGGAAGAAATACAAGCGGTAGCTTCTGAGGGTCAGCAACTTTTTTGAAAAGTTCCCACGGTCGTGTTCATATGAGTTCATCCAGCAGAGGGCGCATCACCGCGACTCGAGGTAACTATAGGACATTCCCTTGCATTCCATTCATTCACCAAATTTTACAGACAGGAGCACAGCTGCATTAGCAGAGCTCCTGGTTGTAAAATGATTTAACCCCTTCAGATGGATTTACAGCGTGGGACAAGACTGATCAACGGAAGGTATGGAAAATTGTTGTTTGTTTTGTTTAACTTTATTTCAGATGACAAGGGTCTTCAGGTGGATTGAGAGTCTAATAAAATATTAAAACACATTGTGTCTTTATTTCATTAAAATACTTTTTAATAATGTGTGTGTGTGTGTTTTATTAACCATTTCATGCTATTGGATTAATAATGGATAGGTGTCATAATTGACGCCTCTCCATTATTAACCTTGCTTAATGTCACCTTACAATAGCAAGGTGACATGAACCCTTCATTACCCCATATCCCACCACTACACGAGAGTGGGAAGAGAGAGGCTAAGTGCCAGAATAGGCGTATCTTCCAGATGTGCCTTTTCTGGGGTGGCTGGGGGCAGATGTTTTTAGCCAGGGGGTCCTATAACCATGGTCCCTCTCTAGGCTATTAACCCCTTTACCCCCAAGAGTTGTTTGCACGTTACTGACCGGGCCAATTTTTACAATTCTGACCACTGTCCATTTATGAGGTTATAACTCTGGAACGCTTCAATGGATCCTGGTAATTCTGACACTGTTTTCTCGTGACATATTGTACTTCATTATAGTGTTAACAATTCTTTGATATTACCTGTGTTTATTTGTGAAAAAAAATGGAAATTTGGCAAAAATTTTAAAAATTTTGCAATTTTCCAAATTTGAATTTTTATACAATTAAATCACAGAGATATGTCACACAAAATACTTAATAAGTAACATTTCCCACATGTCTACTTTACATCAGCACAATTTTGGAACCAAATTTTTTTTTGTTAGGGAGTTATAAGGGTTAAAAGTTGACTAGCAATTTCTCATTTTTACAACACCTTTTTTTTAGGGACCACATCTCATTTGAAGTCATTTTGAGGGATCTATATGATAGAAAATACCCAAGTGTGACACCATTCTAAAAACTGCACCCCTCAAGGTGCTCAAAACCACATTCAAGAAGTTTATTAACCCTTCAGGTGTTTCACAGGAATTTTTGGAATGTTTAAATAAAAATGAACATTTAACTTTTTTACACAAAAAATTTACTTCAGCTCCAATTTGTTCTATTTTACCAAGGGTAACAGGAGAAAATGCACCCCAAAAGTTGTTGTACAATTTGTCCTGAGTACGCCGATACCCAATATGTTGGGGGAAAACCACTGTTTGGGCGCATGGCAGAGCTCCGAAGCGAAGGAGCGCCATTTGACTTTTCAATGCAAAATTGACTGGAATTCAGATCGGATGCCATGTTGCGTTTGGAGAGCCCCTGATGTGCCTAAACATTGAAACCCCCCACAAGTGACACCATTTTGGAAAGTAGACCCCCTAAGGAACTTATCTAGATGTGTGGTGAGCACTTTGACCCATTAAGTGATTCACAGACGTTTATAATGCAGAGCCGTAAAAATAAAAAAATCCTATTTTTTCACAAAAATGATCTTTTCGCCCCCAATATTTTATTTTTCGCAAGGGTAAGAGAAGAAATTGGACCCCAAAAGTTGTTATGCAATTTGTTCTGAGTATGCTGATACCTCATATGTTGGGGTAAACCACTGTTTGGGCGCATGGCAGAGCTCGGAAAGGAAGGAGCGCCGTTTGACTTTTCAATGCAAAATTGACTGGAATTGAGATGGGACGCCGTGTTGCGTTTGGAGAGCCACTGATGTGCCTAAACATCCCACACAAACCCCACACAATTGACACCATTTTGGAAAGTAGACCCCCTAAGGAACTCATCTAGATATGTTGTGAGAGCTTTGAACCCCCAAGTGTTTCACTACAGTTTATAACGCAGAGCCGTGAAAATAAAAATTCTTTTTTTTCCCCACAAAAATAATTTTTTAGCCCCCAGTTTTGTATTTTTCCAAGGGTAACAGGAGAAATTGGACCCCAAAAGTTGTTGTCTAATTTGTCCTGAGTACGCTGATACCCCATATGTGGGGGGAACCACCGTTTGGGCGCACGGGAGAGCTCGGAAGGGAAGGAGCGCCATTTGGAATGCAGACTTATATGGAATGGTCTGCAGGCATCACGTTGCATTTGCAGAGCCCCTAATGTACCTAAACCATAGAAACTTCCCACAAGTGACCCCATATTGGAAACTAGACCCCCAAGGAACTTACCTAGATGTGTTGTGAGAACTTTGAACCCCCAAGTGTTTCACTACAGTTTATAACGCAGAGCCGTGAAAATAAAAAATCCTTTTTTTTCCACAAAAATTATTTTTTAGCCCCCAGTTTTATATTTTCCCAAGGGTAACAGGAGAAATTGGACCCCAAAAGTTGTTGTACAATGTGTCCTGAGTACGCTGATACCCCATATGTTGGGGTAAACCCCTGTTTGTGCACACGGGAGAGCTCGGAAGGGAAGGAGCACTGTTTTACTTTTTCAATGCAGAATTGGCTGGAATTGAGATCGGACGCAATGTCGCATTTGGAGAGCCCCTGATGTGCCTAAACAGTGGAAACCCCCCAATTATAACTGAAACCCTAATCCAAACACACCCCTAACCCTAATCTCAACTGTAACCCTAACCACACCCCTAACCCTGACACACCCCTAACCCTAATCCCAACCCTATTTCCAACCGTAAATGTAATCCAAACCCCAACCCTAACTTTAGCCCCAACCTTAAATTTAGCCCCAACCCTAACCCTAACTGTAGCCCTAACCCTAGCTCCAACCCGAACCCTAGCCCTAACCCTAACCCTCACCCTATCCCTAGCCCTAAACCTAACCCTAGCCCTAACCCTAACCCTAGCCCTAATGGGAAAATGGAAATAAATACATTTTTTTAAATTTTTTAATTTTTCGTAACTAAGGGGGTGATGAAAGGGGGGTTTGATTTACTATTTCTAGTGGGTTTTTTAGCGGATTTTTATGATTGGCAGCCGTCACACACTATAAGACGCTTTTTATTGCAAAAAATGTTTTTTGCGTTACCACATTTTGAGTGCTATAATTTTTCCATATTTTGGTCCACAGAGTCATGTGAGGTCTTGTTTTTTGCGGGACGAGTTGAGGTTTTTATTGGTAACATTTTTGGGCACGTGCCATTTTTTGATAGCTTTTTATTCCGATTTTTGTGAGGCAGAATGACCAAAAACCAGCTATTCATGAATTTCTTTTGGGGTTTGGGGGGGCGTTTATACCGTTCCGCGTTTGGTAAAATGGATAAAGCAGTTTTATTCTTCGGGTCAGTACAATTACAGCGATACCTCATTTATATCATTTTTTTATGTTTTGGCGCTTTTATACGATAAAAACTATTTTATAGAAAAAATAATTATTTTTGCATCGCTTTATTCTGAGGACTATAACTTTTTAAATTTTTTGCTGATGATGCTGTATGGTGGCTCGCTTTTTGCAGGACAAGATGACGTTTTCAGCGGTACCATGGTCATTTATTTCCGTCTTTTTGATCACATGTTATTCCACTTTTTGTTCGGCGGTATGATAATGAAGCGTTGTTTTTTGCTTCGTTTTTGTTACGGTATTCACTGAAGGGGTTAACTAGTGGGACAGTTTTATAGGTCGGGTCGTTACGGACGCGGCAATACTAAATATGTGTACTTTTATTGTTTTTTTATTTAGCTAAAGGAATGTATTTATTGGAACAATATTTTTATTATTATTATTATTATTTATTTAGGATTTTTTTTTAATTTATTAATTTTTTTACACATGTCATTTTTTTTTTTTTACATTTTTACTTTGCCCCGGGGGGGGGGCATCACAGTAAAGTGACAGACTGCCGATCTGACACTTAGCTGTGCACTGTGTCAGATCGGCGATCTGACGTGCACTGATGGAGGCTTCTCGGTGCCTGCTCTGAGCAGGCGCTGTGAAGCCACCTCCCTGCAGGACCTGGATGCAGCCCTGCGGCCATTTTTGATCCAGGGCTTGCAGGGAGGAGATGCTCGGTACAAGGTGAGCACATCGCCTTGTTCCGATCGTCTCAGGGAAGCCCGCAGGGAGCCCCCTCCCTGCGTGATGCTTCCCTGTACCACCGGAACACTGCGATCATGTTTGATCGCAGTGTGCCGGGGGTTAATGTGCCGGGGGCGGTCCGTGACCACTCCATGCACATAGTGCCGGATGTCAGCTGCAATAGTCAGCTGACACCTGGCCGCGATCGGCCGCGCTCCCCCCGTGAGCGCGGCTGATCGCGCTGGACGTACTATTCCGTCCTTGGGAAGTAGGACCCACCCCACATGGACGGAATAGTACGTCCAATGACAGAAAGGGGTTGATATCTGGCCTCACTCACTGGCTTTCCCACTCTGGAGGAGAAAATTGCGCGGGAGCCCACGACAGAGAGCCTTGAGGAACACCGACTGACAAGGGGCGAGGGGAGGAGGTGGTGTGTATATATATATATATATCCCTATTCTATGTGTACACATTTATTTTAGCTATTCTATTTTATTCTGTCAGTGTGATTGCCGGCTTTTCTAGAGAACACCGCTGCGTATTTCTCGCAAGTCACACGCATGGTCCATGTGTAATCCGTAATTTTCTCGCCCCCATAGACTTTCATTTGCGGATTTTTTGCGCAATACGCTAACAAACGCAGCATGCTGCGATTTTCTACGGCCATACAAGACCGTATAATACGGATCAGTAAAATACGGCAGATAGGAGCAGGGCCAGAGAGAATCATGGTACCGTATGCAATCCGTATTTTCTGCGCCTCTTATACGTCCATAAAACACGCCAGTGTGACGCCGGCCTTAGACTGCCACACGTTTAACCCCTTAGTGACAGAGCCAATTTGGTGCTTAATGACCAAGCCAATTTTTGCAATTCTGTCCACTGTCACTTTATGAGGTAATAGCTCTGGAACACGTCAACGTATTCCACTAATTCTGAGAATATTTTTTCGTAATATATTGTACTTCATGTTAGTGGTAAATTTTCTTCGATATAACTTGTGGAACGCCCACCTGGGCACTGGAGTACTCGGTACCAGATCCAGTCGTCGTTAAAGGGGTGGCCCTGGGCGCCCAAGTAAAAGGGACAGTCTTTAAAGGGGTTGTGAAAATAATAAAACTTTGTGACGCCACCTGTGGTACTCGGTCAGGAGTGACCGACTGCTTAAAGGGGTCCTCTGGGGGCGATGGTGCTGCAGCAAATATGGTGCACATGATGAAGCGGGGTCCCCAGGGCTCCCGGTGTGTTTGGCAAGGATGGTGTGGTGCCAGAATTAAACGGAAGATACAAGGTTACAGTCTCTTTACCTGGTTTACTGTTTGTAGTAAGCCACAGTCCAGGGTACTAGTAACAGGTGTTGATGTGGTCCGGCTGGCCTGGAAGCAATGGTGGATCCCTCTCACAGGTGAGGTTTGTAAGCCTTCCTGCTCACGCTCTTATGCGAGGTCCTTGCTGCCTGTGGATCCCTAACAAATTCCTCTCTCTCCTGTCCTGGGACAGTATCCCATATGGTGGGCAGTGCGAGCCTTTTTACAGGGTCTCTATCATGACCCGAGCTTTATGTACTGCTGAACCTTTGGGTGTGGGTGCGGATAGATGACATACAATCTTCTGTCCTTCTGATTCTGCTGCGGGATGTGAAAAACGACACAGCCTCGGGCTCCCGGTGCCCACTTCCTGCGTTTCAGCTCAGAGGGTGCCTGGTCACAGTTCCCCTCCAAACTCCTTTCTTCTCCTTTGTTTCTCACCTCAAGTGCTTACTATCACTGCAACCCCTCTGGTTCCCTTCTGTTCCTGGAGCTGCAGCACCACACATGGCTGCATGGCCCCACTCTCTGCTCTTACTCCTCACTTCTTCAACTCCTTCACTGGACTCACTAACTCCTCCTCCAGACCAGTATATATATACAGTACAGACCAAAAGTTTGGACACACCTTCTCATTTAAAGATTTTTCTGTATTTTCATGACTATGAAAATTGTAAATTCACACTGCAGGCATCAAAACTATGAATTAACACATGTGGAATTATATACTTAACAAAAAAAAGTGTGAAACAACTGAAAATATGTCTTATATTCTAGGTTCTTCAAAGTAGCCACCTTTTGCTTTGATGACTGCTTTGCACACTCTTGGCATTCTCTTGATGAGCTTCAAGAGGTAGTCACCGGAAATGGTTTTCACTTCACAGGTGTGCCCTGTCAGGTTTAATAAGTGGGATTTCTTGCCTCATAAATGGGGTTGGGACCATCAGTTGTATTAACCCCTTCCTGACATCCGACGTACTATCCCGTCGAGGTGGGGTGGGCCCGTATGACCGCCGACGGGATAGTACGTCATGCCCTTTAATGCGACACCGCGACTTAAGTCGCGGTGATCGCATTAAAATTCCGACGCCATCTCACCTGGGGGAAGATGGCCTCGGTATTTCGGGGTATGGCGCCGCCCCCCCGGCCTCCCGATCGCTGTGATAGGCTGTTCAATTCTGAACAGCGAATCACAGCCTTTCTCACTGTTTCAGCCAATCAGATTGGCTGAAACAGTGAGGTCCCAGGCTAGGATCGAGTACCGATGTACTCGATCCTGGGGCCGGTGCCTGGCAACGCCAGGCACCGGCCAAAACCCCCCGGATTGGCGCGATCGACGATCACATCGATCGCGCCAATCGCAGGGCACAGCGGCGGTATTACCGCGCTGTGCCCTGCCTGGACCGGCGCCCCCTCTGCCCTGCCCTGCCTCCTCATGGGTCCGGATCCTGCAGCTGATTGGCGCGATCGATGTGATCGTCGATCGCGTCAATCAGGGCACAGACCCGCCGCATTGGCGCGATCGACGATCACATCGATCGCGCCAATGGCGGGGCACAGCGGCGGTGTTACCGCGCTGTGCCCTGCTTGAATATAAATGCCTGTGCCCTGCCTCATCTCCGGATCCTCTGCCAATCAGAGGGCACAGCAGCGGTGTGCCCGCGCTGTGCCCTGATGGTGTCCTGGGGGTGACCTACCGGTCACCTGCCGGTCACCTACTGGTGACCTGCCGGTGACCTGCCTATGATCGGAGCTGTGAGCTCCGATCATAGGCTGGTGCCTAGCAACACCGGCATCACCAGGGCCTCCCCTGATTGGTGGGATCGATGTGATCATCGATCCCACCAATCACAGGTCACAGCAGCGGTGTGACCGCTCTGTGACCTGTCTCACCTGTCCCTGACCTGTCTGACTGCTCTGCAGGAATCCTCACACTTGGTGAGGGTTCCTGCAGAGCGGTCACGCTGTCAGATCCCCCTCCTGTGCTGAGACTTGTGGTGCCACAGTAGCCTGTGACACCATAATTCTCGCTAAAAAAACAAAAGAAAGAAGACAGAAGAAAGAAGACAGAAGAAAGAAGAGAGACTACAACCGTAAGTGTTGATACCCCGATCCCGGCCCGATCTTTCTTACCCCCCCATCCCCCCTTACCCCCCCATCCCCCCTTACCCCCCATCCCCCCTTCCCCCTCCACCCTCACTTTGCGCCGCGTCCGTCCATGCCCAAATTTAGCAGCCGCCGAGCGTTGATTGGTGACGCAGTTCACCGATCAACACTCGTGCTCTCTTTTCTTTTTCACCCCCCTTAGTGCCGCCGAGCGTTGATTGGTGACGCATTTCACCGATCAACACTCGTGCTCACTTTTCTCCTCCACATCCCCTTGCGCACACCCCGCCACTGCGTCTGAACCCGTGCCTTTCGTTTCTTTTTTTTTTTCCACATCCCCTTGCGCGCACCCCGCCGCTGCGTCTGAACCCGTGCCTTTCATTTCTTTTTTTTTTTTTCCACATCCCCTTGCACGCACCCCGCCGCTGCGTCTGAACCCGTGCCTTTCGTTTCTTTTTTTTTTTCCACATCCCCTTGCGCGCACCCCGCCGCTGCCTCTGAACCCGTGCCTTTCGTTTTTTGTTTTTTTTTCCACATCCCCTTGCGCACACCCCGCCGCTGCGTCTGAACCCGTGCCTTTTGTTTCTTTTTTTTTTTTTCCACATCCCCTTGCACGCACCCCGCCGCTGCGTCTGAACCCGTGCCTTTCGTTTCTTTTTTTTTTTTCCACATCCCCGTCCGCGCACCCAGCCGCCGCCGCCGAACTTTGATAAGTGACTCGGTTCACTTATCAGAGCTCTCGTGCCTGGCGTTTTTTCCACATCCCCATTCACACACCCAGCAGGCGCCGAACTTTGATAAGTGACGCAGTTCACTTATCAGAGCTAGGGCCTGCTGTTTTAGACTTTTCCTTTCACAGGTATTTTTTTCCCTATTTGCTTTTTTTCTTTTAGCTTTTACTTTTCAGAAGTTTGCACCAAACACTACCCCCCCCCCACACGTACACATAGTTCCAATAAATTGCACCCAAGCACCATACTCACACAAAAAATGTCCCATTCGTCCCAGCAGCGCTATTCAGCAGAGGAGGCATATTCTTTTCTTGCCTCCGACACTGATAGCGAGGGAGAGGATCCCACATTCCTTTACTCTTCAGATTCTTCATCCTCTTCCTCCTCCTCCTCGGGTCCTGCGGAACCGCCTCGCAGACGCCCCAGGAGAGAAGATGACGCAGCACCCACTCCTGAAGATGAACCAGCGCGCCCTTCTTCGGACCCCATATGGACCTCGCCCCCCGAATATTACGAGCCACTGATTCCTGATTTTGTGGCAGAATCAGGAATCAGGTTTGACACCACCGACCTCACAGAAATAGACTTTTTCAAAGTCTTTTTCTCTGAGGATTTTGTTAACCTCATGGTGGAGCAAACTAATTTATATGCTTGGCAATTTTTGGAGCAAAACCCCGGTTCATCATTTTCTAACTGGTCTCCTGTAGACGCAGTTGAAATGATGCAGTTTTGGGGCCTGGTCCTCCACATGGGGATCGTGAAGAAGCCAGAACTTCGGCAATATTGGAGTGTGGATATTTTATATAACACTCCAGTGTGCCGAATGGTCATGGCTCGGACGCGTTTTGAGGCCATCCACAAATTCCTGCATTATTCCGATAATGCACAGTGTCCCGCACGAGATGACCCCAATTTTGACCGTCTGTTCAAAGTTCGGCCGGTCATCGAACACTTCAGCAAAAAGTTTGCTGAAGTGTACGTGCCCAAAAGGGACATCTGTGTGGATGAGTCCTTGGTTCATTTTAAGGGGCGGCTCAGATTCCGTCAATACCTGCCCAGCAAAAGGGCCAGGTACGGAATCAAACTCTACAAGCTGTGTGAGAGTACCTCAGGGTACACCCACAGCTTTAGAGTTTACGAAGGGAAGGACAGCAGGATTGAACCGCCTGAGTGTCCCCCTGTCTTGGGAGTGAGTGGGAAAATAGTGTGGGATTTGGTGCACCCACTGCTGGATAAAGGTTATCACCTCTACACCGATAACTTTTATTCCAGCATCCCACTCTACAAATCCCTCTCTGCGCGAGGTACCGCAGCCTGCGGTACTGTCCGCAAAAATCAGAGAGGCCTCCCGAAGACGCTACTTGGGCAGATGCTCAGAAAAGGTGAGAGCAAAGCCCAATGTAGCGACCACCTGCTGGTGGTCAAGTACAAGGACAAGAGGGATGTCCTTCTGTTGACCACCATACACGGTGATGGCAGCGCCCTCAGCACTGTACGGGGTACCTCTACACAGGTCTGCAAACCGGACTGTGTACTGGGGTACAACAAAAACATGGGGGGCGTTGATCTCTCCGATCAACTCCTCCAACCGTACAGTGCTTTGAGGAAGGCCAAGGTGTGGTACAAAAAGCTGTCGGTGTACATCGTACAAATGGCAATGCTTAACGCTTTCCTGCTGTCACGATGTGCACGCCACACCGATACGACGTACCTTCAGTTCCAGGAGGTAGTGGTTAAGGCCCTGATGTTTGGCACAAGGGAAGGAGCAGGCCCCAGTACTTCCGGAACTGAGGGTGCTCGTATTGTACCAGGTCAGCATTTTCCGGGGGTGGTCCCGCCAACTGGTAGAAAAGGTAAGCCGCAAAAAAGGTGCCGAGTGTGCTACAAACGAGGAGTACGCAAGGACACCATCTATCAATGCGACACCTGCCCCGACAAACCTGGCCTGTGTATGAAGGACTGCTTCAAATTGTACCACACCTCCATGCACTACTAATTAGGAACCAGTAGATTAGTTCCAAAGAGGGGGCACATCTAAGTAAGTTCCATGGGGGTCTAGGTTCCAAAATGATGTCACTTGTGGGTTTTTTTTACTGTTTAGGCACATCAGGGGCTCTGCAAACGGAACATGACGCTCTCAGAACCAGTCCATCAAAGTCTGCATTCCAAATCGTCACTGCTTCCCTTCTGAGTCCCGAAGTGCCCAAACAGTTTTTTCCCACATATGGGGTACCAGCGTACTCAGAACAAAATGGACAGCAACTTTTGGGGTCCAATTTCTCTTGTTACCCTTGGGAAAATAAAAAATTGGGGACTGAAAGATCATTTTTGTGGGGAAAAAATAGGATTTTTTATTTTCACGCCCGGGCGTTATAAACTTTCGTGAAGCACTTGGGGGATAAAAGTGCTCACGACACATCTAGATAAGTTCCTTAGGGGGTCTAGTTTCCAAAATGGGGTCACTTATGGGGGGTTTCTACTGTTTAGGCACATTAGGGGCTCACCAAATGGAACATGATGCCCGCAGACAATTCCATCAAAGTCTGCATTCCAAAAACGTTACTACTTCCCTTCCGAGCCCCGAAGTGTGCCCAAACAGTAGTTTTCTCCCACATATGTGGTACCAGCGTACCCAGGACAAATTGGACAACAACTTTTGGGGTCCAATTTCTCCTGTTACCCTTGGGAAAATAAAAAATTGGGGACTGAAAGACCATTTTTGTGGGGAAAAATAGGATTTTTTATTTTCACGCCCGGGCGTTATAAACTTTCGTGAAGCACTTGGGGGATAAAAGTGCTCACGACACATCTAGATAAGTTCCTTAGGGGGTCTAGTTTCCAAAATGGGGTCACTTATGGGGGGTTTCTACTGTTTAGGCACATCAGGGGCTCACCAAATGGAACATGATGCCCGCAGACAATTCCATCAAAGTCTGCATTCCAAAAACGTCACTACTTCCCTTCCGAGCCCCGAAGTGTGCCCAAACAGTAGTTTTCTCCCACATATGTGGTACCAGCGTACCCAGGACAAATTGGACAACAACTTTTGGGGTCCAATTTCTCCTGTTACCCTTGGGAAAATAAATAATTGGGGACTGAAAGATCATTTTTGTGGGGAAAAAATAGGATTTTTTATTTTCACGCCCGGGCGTTATAAACTTTCGTGAAGCACTTGGGGGATAAAAGTGCTCACAACACATCTAGATAAGTTCCTTAGGGGGTCTAGTTTCCAAAATGGGGTCACTTATGGGGAGTTTCCACTGTTTAGGCACATCAGGGGCTCGCCAAACACGACATGACATCCGATCTCAATTCCAGCCAATTTTAGCTTGAAAATGTCAAAGGGCGCCCCTTTCCTTCTGAGCCCTGCCATGCGCCCAAACAGTGGTTCCCCCCACATATGGGGTATCAGCATACTCAGGACAAATTGGACAACAACTTTTGGGGTCCAATTTCTCCTGCTACCCTTGAGAAAATAAAAAATTGGGGACTAAACGATCATGTTTGTAGAAAAAATGGGATTTTTTATTTTCACACCCGGGCGTTATAAACTTTCGTGAAGCACTTGGGGGATAAAAGTGCTCACGACACATCTAGATAAGTTCCTTAGGGGGTCTAGTTTCCAAAATGGGGTCACTTATGGGGGGTTTCTACTGTTTAGGCACATCAGGGGCTCGCCAAACACGACATGGCCTCCGATCTCAATTCCAGCCAATTTTAGCTTGAAAATGTCAAAGGGCGCTCCTATCCTTCTGAGCCCTGCCATGCGCCCAAACAGTGGTTCCCCCCCACATATGGGGTATCAGCCTACTCAGGACAAATTGGACAACAACTTTTGGGGTCCAATTTTTCCTGCTACCCTTGAGAAAATAAAAAATTGAGGACTAAACTATCATGTTTGTAGAAAAAATGGGATTTTTTATTTTCACATCCGGGCGTTATAAACTTTCGTGAAGCACTTGGGGGATAAAAGTGCTCACGACACATCTAGATAAGTTCCTTAGGGGGTCTAGTTTCCAAAATGGTGTCACTTATGGGGGGTTTCCACTGTTTAGGCACATCAGGGGCTCGCCAAACACGACATGACATCCGATCTCAATTCCAGCCAATTTTAGCTTGAAAATGTCAAAGGGCGCTCCTTTCCTTCTGAGCCCTGCCATGCGCCCAAACAGTGGTTCCCCCCCACATATGGGGTATCAGCCTACTCAGGACAAATTGGACAACAACTTTTGGGGTCCAATTTTTCCTGCTACCCTTGAGAAAATAAAAAATTGGGGACTAAACGATCATGTTTGTAGAAAAAATAGGATTTTTTATTTTCTCACCCGGGCGTTATAAACTTTCGTGAAGCACTTGGGGGATAAAAGTGCTCACGACACATCTAGATAAGTTCCTTAGGGGGTCTAGTTTCCAAAATGGTGTCACTTATGGGGGGTTTCCACTGTTTAGGCACATCAGGGGCTGGCCAAACACGACATGGCGTCCGATTTCAATTGCAGCCAATTTTAGCTTGAAAATGTCAAACGACGCTCCTTTCCTTCTGAGCTCTGCCGTGCGCCCAAAAAGTGGTTCTCCCTCACATGTGGGGTATCAGCGTACTCAGGACAAATTGGGCAACAACTTTTAACCCCTTCACCCCCAAGGGTGGTTTGCACGTTAATGACCGGGCCAATTTTTACAATTCTGACCACTGTCCCTTTATGAGGTTATAACTCTGGAACGCTTCAACGGATCTTGGCGATTCTGACACTGTTTTCTCGTGACATATTGTACTTCATGATAGTGGTAAAATTTCTTTGATATTACCTGCGTTTATTTGCAAAAAAAATGGAAATTTGGCGAAAATTTTGAAAATTTTGCAATTTTCCAACTTTGAATTTTTATGCCCTTAAATCACAGAGATATGTCACACAAAATACTTAATAAGTAACATTTCCCACATGTCTACTTTACATCAGCACAATTTTGGAACCAACATTTTTTTTTGTTAGGGAGTTATAAGGGTTAAAAGTTGACCAGCAATTTCTCATTTTTACAACACCATTTTTTTTTAGGGACCACATCTCATTTGAAGTCATTTTGAGGGGTCTATATGATAGAAAATACCCAAGTGTGACACCATTCTAAAAACTGCACCCCTCAAGGTGCTCAAAACCACATTCAAGAAGTTTATTAACCCTTCTGGTGCTTCACAGGAATTTTTGGAATGTTTAAATAAAAATGAACATTTAACTTTTTTTCACAAAAAATTTAATTCAGCTCCAATTTGTTTTATTTTACCAAGGGTAACAGGAGAAAATGGACCCCAAAAGTTGTTGTACAATTTGTCCTGAGTACGCCGATACCCCACATGTGGGGGTAAACCACTGTTTGGGCGCATGACAGAGCTCGGAAGCGAAGGAGCGCCATTTGACTTTTCAATGCAAAATTTACTGGAATTGAGATGGGACGCCATGTTGCGTTTGGGGAGCCCCTGATGTGCCTAAACATTGAAACCCCCCACAAGTGACACCATTTTGGAAAGTAGACCCCCTAAGGAACTTATCTAGAGGTGTGGTGAGCACTTTGACCCACCAAGTGCTTCACAGAAGTTTATAATGCAGAACCGTAAAAATAAAATATCATATTTTTTCACAAAAATTATTTTTCGCCCCCAATTTTTTATTTTCCCAAGGGTAAGAGAAGAAATTGGACCCCAAAAGTTGTTGTACAATTTGTCCTGAGTACGCTGATACCCCATATGTGGGGATAAACCACTGTTTGGGCGCATGGGAGACCTCGGAAGGGAAGGAGCGCCGTTTGACTTTTCAATGCAAAATTGACAGGAATTGAGATGGGACGTCATGTTGCGTTTGGAGAGCCCCTGATGTGCGTAAACATTGAAACCCCCCACAAGTGACACCATTTTGGAAAGTAGACCCACTAAGGAACTTATCTAGAGGTGTGGTGAGCACTTTGACCCACCAAGTGCTTCACAGAAGTTTATAATGCAGAACCGTAAAAATAAAAAATCATATTTTTTCACAAAAATTATCTTTTTACCCCCAATTTTATATTTTCCCAAGGGTAAGAGAAGAAATTGGACCCCAAAAGTTGTTGTACAATTTGTCCTGAGTACGCTGATACCCCATATGTGGGGGTAAACCACTGTTTGGGCGCATGGGAGAGCTCGGAAGGGAAGTAGCACCGTTTGACTTTTCAATGCAAAATTGACAGGAATTGAGATGGGACGCCATGTTGCGTTTGGAGAGCCACTGATGTGCCTAAACATTGAAACCCCCCACAAGTGACACCATTTTGGAAAGTAGACCCCCTAAGGAACTTATCTAGATGTGTTTTGAGCGCTTTGACCCACCAAGGGCTTCACAGAAGTTAATAATGCAGAGCCGTAAAAATAAAACAAAAATTTTTTCCCACAAAAATTATTTTTCAGCCCCCAGTTTTGTATTTTCCCGAGGGTAACAGGAGAAATTGGACCCCAAAAGTTGTTGTCCAATTTGTCCTGAGTGCGCTGATACCCCATATGTGGGGGGGGAACCACCGTTTGGACGCATGGAAGGGCTCGGAAGTGAAGGAGCGCCATTTGGAATGCAGACTTAGATGGAATGGTCTGCAGGCGTCACATTGCGTTTGCAGAGCCCCTAATGTACCTAAACAGTAGAAACCCCCCACAAGTGACACCATGTTGGAAAGTAGACCCCCTAAGGAACTTATCTAGATGTGTGGTGAGTGCTTTGACCCACCAAGGGCTTCACAGAAGTTTATAATGCAGAGCCGTAAAAATAAAACAAAATTTTTTTCCCACAAAAATTATTTTTCAGCCCCCAGTTTTGTATTTTCCTGAGGGTAACAGGAGAAATTGGACCCCAAAAGTTGTTGTCCAATTTGTCCTGAGTGCGCTGATACCCCATATGTGGGGGGAACCACCGTTTGGACGCATGGAAGGGCTCGGAAGTGAAGGAGCGCCATTTGGAATGCAGACTTAGATGGAATGGTCTGCAGGCGTCACATTGCGTTTGCAGAGCCCCTAATGTACCTAAACAGTAGAAACCCCCCACAAGTGACACCATGTTGGAAAGTAGACCCCCTAAGGAACTTATTTAGATGTGTGGTGAGTGCTTTGACCCACCAAGGGCTTCACAGAAGTTTATAATGCAGAGCCATAAAAATAAAACAAAAATTTTTTCCCACAAAAATTATTTTTCAACCCCCAGTTTTGTATTTTCCCGAAGGTAACAGGAGAAATTGGACCCCAAAAGTTGTTGTCCAATTTGTCCTGAGTGCGCTGATACCCCATATGTGGGGGGAACCACCGTTTGGACGCATGGAAGGGCTCGGAAGTGAAGGAGCGCCATTTGGAATGCAGACTTAGATGGAATGGTCTGCAGGCGTCACATTGCGTTTGCAGAGCCCCTAATGTACCTAAACAGTAGAAACCCCCCACAAGTGACACCATGTTGGAAAGTAGACCCCCTAAGGAACTTATCTAGATGTGTGGTGAGCACTTTGACCCACCAAGGGCTTCACAGAAGTTTATAATGCAGAGCCGTAAAAATAAAACAAAAATTTTTTCCCACAAAAATTATTTTTCAACCCCCAGTTTTGTATTTTCCCGAGGGTAACAGGAGAAATTGGACCCCAAAAGTTGTTGTCCAATTTGTCCTGAGTGCGCTGATACCCCATATGTGGGGGGGAACCACCGTTTGGATGCATGGGAGGGCTCGGAAGGGAAGGAGCGCCATTTGGAATGCAGACTTAGATGGAATGGTCTGCAGGCGTCACATTGCGTTTGCAGAGCCCCTAATGTACCTAAACAGTAGAAGCCCCGCACAAGTGACCCCATTTTGGAAACTAGACCCCCCAAGGAACTTATCTAGATGTGTTGTAAGAACTTTGAACCCCCAAGTGTTTCACTACAGTTTATAACGCAGAGCCGTGAAAATAAAAAATCCTTTTTTTTCCCACAAAAATTATTTTTTAGCCCCCAGTTTTGTATTTTCCCAGGGGTAACAGGAGAAATTGGACCCCAAAGGTTGTTGTCCTATTTGTCCTGAGTACGCTGATACCCCATATGTTGGGGTAAACCCCTATTTGGGCACACGGGAGAGCTCGGAAGGGAAGGAGCACTGTTTTACTTTTTCAACGCAGAATTGGCTGGAATTGAGATCGGACGCCATGTCGCGTTTGGAGAGCCCCTGATGTGCCGAAACAGTGGAAACCCCCCAATTATAACTGAAACCCTAATCCAAACACACCCCTAACCCTAATCCCAACAGTAACCCTAACCACACCTCTAACCCTGACACACCCCCTAACCCTAATCCCAACCCTATTCCCAACCGTAAATGTAATCTAAACCCTAACCGTAAGTTTAGCCCCAACCCTAACCCTAACTTTAGCCCCAACCCTAACTGTAGCCTTAACCCTAGCCCCAACCCTAGCCCTAACCCTAATGGGAAAATGGAAATAAATACATTTTTTTTATTTTTCCCTAACTAAGGGGGTGATGAAGGGGGGTTTGATTTACTTTTATATCGAGTTTTTTAGCGGATTTTTATGATCGGCAGCCGTCACACACTGAAAGACGCTTTTTATTGCAAAAAAATATTTTTTGCGTTACCACATTTTGAGAGCTATAAATTTTCCATATTTTGGTCCACAGAGTCATGTGAGGTCTTGTTTTTTGCGGGACGAGTTGACGTTTTTATTGGTAACTTTTTGGGCACGTCACATTTTTTGATAGCTTTTTATTCCGATTTTTGTGACGCAGAATGACCAAAAACCAGCTATTCATGAATTTCTTTTGGGAGAGGCGTTTATACTGTTCCGCGTTTGGTAAAATTGATAAAGCAGTTTTATTCTTCGGGTCAGTACGATTACAGCGATATCTCATTTATATTATTTTTTTATGTTTTGGCGCTTTTATACGATAAAAACTATTTTATGGAAAAAATAATTATTTTTGCATCGCTTTATTCTCAGGACTATAACTTTTTTATTTTTTTGCTGATCATGCTGTATGGTGGCTCGTTATTTGCGGGACAAGATGTCGCGTTCAGCGGTACCATGGTTATTTATATCTGTCTTTTTGATCGCGTGTTATTCCACTTTTTGTTCGGCAGTATGATAATAAAGCGTTGTTTTTTGCCTCGTTTTTTTTTTTTTTTCTTACGGTGTTTACTGAAGGGGTTAACTAGTGGGCCAGTTTTATAGGTAGGGTCGTTACGGACGCGGCTATACTAAATATGTGTGCTTTTATTGTTTTGTTTTTTTTTATTTAGATAAAGAAATGTATTTATGGGAATAATTTTATTTTTTTTTTTCATTATTTTGGAATATTTTTTTTTATTTTTTTTTACACATTTGGAAAAATTTTTTTTTACTTTTTTACTTTGCCCCAGGGGGGGACAATACAGATCGGTGATCTGCCAGTTTGCATAGCACTCTGACAGATCACCGATCTGAGAGAAGTGCAGGCTGCTTCACAGTGCCTGCTCTGAGCAGGCTTCTGTGAAGCCACCTCCCTCCCTGCAGGACCCGGATCCGCGGCCATCTTGGATCCGGGTCTGGAGCAGGCAAGGAGGGAGGTAAGACCCTCGCAGTAACGCGATCACATCGCGTTGCTGCGGGGGGCTCAGGGAAGCCCGCAGGGAGCCCCCTCCCTGCGCGATGCTTCCCTGCACCGTCGGCACATCGCGATCATGTTTGATCGCGGTGTGCCGGGGGTTAATGTGCCGGGAGCGGTCCGTGACCGCTCCTGGCACATAGTGCCGGATGTCAGCTGCGATAGGCAGCTGACACCCGGCCGCGATCGGCCGCGCTCCCCCCGTGAGCGCCGCCGATCGCGCTGGACGTACTATCCCGTTGGCGGTCATACGGGCCCACCCCACCTCGACGGGATAGTACGTCGGATGTCAGGAAGGGGTTAAGGTCCATTTTCTCTTTTTACCCTTGGGAAATTAAAAAAATTATTGCTGAAAGATCATTTTTGTGACTAAAAAGTAAAATGTTAATTTTTTCCTTCCATGTTGCTTCTGCTGCTGTGAAACACCTGAAGGGTTAATAAACTTCTTGAATGTGGTTTTGAGCAGCTTGAGGGGTGCAGTTTTCAGAATAGTGTCACTTTTTGGTATTTTCTGCCATATAGACCCCTCAAAATGACTTCAAATGTGAGGTGGTCCCTAAAAAAAATGGTTTTGTAAATTATGTTGTAAAAATGAGAAATTGCTGTTCAAATTTTAACCCTTATAACTTCCTAAAAAAAAAAAATTTTGTTTCCAAAATTGCGCTGATGTAAAGTAAACATGTGGGAAATGTTATTTATTAACTATTTTGTGTCACATAACTCTCTGGTTTAACAGAATAAAAATTCAAAGTTGGAAAATTGCCAAATTTTCAAAATTTTCGCCAATTTTCCTTTTTTTCACAAATAAACGCAAGTGATATCGAAGAAATTTTACCACTATCATGAAGTACAATATGTTTCAAGAAAACAATCTCAGAATCGCTAAGATCCGTTGAAGCGTTTCGGAGTTATAACTTCATAAAGGGACAGTGGTCAGAATTGTAAAAATTGGCCCGGTCATTAACGTGCAAACCACCCTTGGGGGTGAAGGGGTTAAGCAGAAGTCTGGTGGATACACAGCTGATAGTGCTACTGAATAGACTGTTAGAATTTGTATTATGGCAAGAAAAAAGCAGCTAAGTAAAGAAAAACAAGTGGCCATCATTACTTTAAGAAATGAAGGTCAGTCAGTCCGAAAAATTGGGAAAACTTTGAAAGTGTCCCCAAGTGCAGTTGCAAAAACCATCAAGCGCTACAAAGAAACTGGCTCACATGAGGACCGCCCCAGGAAAGGAAGACCAAGAGTCACCTCTGCTTCTGAGGATAAGTTTATCTGAGTCACCAGCCTCAGAAATCGCAGGTTAACAGATGCTCAGATTAAAGACCAGGTCAATGCCACACAGAGTTCTAGCAGCAGACACATCTCTACAACAACTGTTAAGAGGAGACTTTGTGCAGCAGGACTTCATGGTAAAATGGCTGCTAGGAAAACACTGCTAAGGACAGGCAACAAGCAGAAGAGACTTGTTTGGGCTAAAGAACACAAGGAATGGACATTAGACCAGTGGAAATCTGTGCTTTGGTCTGATGAGTCCAAATTTGAGATTTTTGGTTCCAACCACCGTGTCTTTGTGCGACGCAGAAAAAGGTGAACGGTTGGACTCTACATGCCTGGTTCCCACCGTGAAGCATGGAGGAGGAGGCGTGATGGTGTGGGGGTACTTTGCTGGTGACACTGTTGGGGATTTATTAAAAATTGAAGGCATACTGAACCAGCATGGCTACCACAGCATCTTGCAGCGGCATGCTATTCCATCCGGTTTGCGTTTAGTTGGACCATCATTTATTTTTCAACAGGACAATGACCCCAAACACACCTCCAGGCTGTGTAAGGGCTATTTGACCAAGAAGGAGAGTGATGGGGTGCTATGCCATATGACCTGGCCTCCACAGTCACCAGACCTGAACCCAAACGAGATGGTTTGGGGTGAGCTGGATTGCAGAGTGAAGGCAAAAGGGCTAACAAGTGCTAACTCCTTCAAGACTGTTGGAAGACCATTTCTGGCGACTACCTCTTGAAGCTCATCAAGAGAATGCCAACAGTGTGCAAAGCAGTCATCAAAGCAAAAGGTGGCTACTTTGAAGAACCTAGAATATAAGACATATTTTCAGTTGTTTCACACTTTTTTGCTAAGTATATAATTCCACATGTGTTAATTCATAGTTCAGATGCCTTCAGTGTGAATTTACAATTTTCATAGTCATGAAAATACCGAAAAATCTTTAAATGAGAAGGTGTGTCCAAACTTTTGGTCTGTACTGTACATACAACATACTACATACATACTACATACATACATACATACTACATACAATACATTCATACATTACATACAATACATACAGTGCATATAACAGAGTACATACTAACCATCACTTGTCACTTTGATCCCTGAAGCCAGTGTCATCTGTTAAAAATATTAAAATAACAAACAAACAATATACTCCCTGATCCGCCGAAATCCACGAGTGTCCCACGACGATCTCCCGTTTAGAGCAGTAGCATCAGCTGATGCGACCGCTCTCTAGGGGCTCCAGGAATACAATGATGGGAGGGAGGTATCCTTCCGCACAGTATTCCTCCGCCACTGTAAAAAATAGTCCCTAGTCTCACTTTTGGCACTGCTGTGTGAGAAAGTTCCCACACAGCAATTGCCATAAAGTGAGACCAGTGAACTAAGGTAACCTCTCAGTGATGCACTGCAGGAGCCATTGTCTCCTGTCAGTGTGTCACTGAAGGTCCTAAAGAGCAGTGACATCACCAGATGTCACTGTTCTATAGGAGAGATCACCGGGGGACACTCATTATTAATTGGACTGCGTCGGACAGGGAGTATACGATTTATTATTTTACGTTTTTTTGCAGGCGCTGAAGTGATGGTAAGTATGTTTAAATTAAAAATAATAAAATACTTTTTTCTGGCTGTGTGTTTTTTTGTTTTTAACTCTTTCACTACTCTAGGATTAATAATGTATAGGCGTCTTACTGACGCCTCTCCATTATTACCCCGGCTTAATGTCACCTTACAATAGCAAGGTGACATTAACCCCTTATTACCCCATATCCCACCGCTACTTGGGAGTGGGAAGAGAGGGACTAAGTGCCAGAATTGGTGCTTCTTACAGATGTGCCATTTCTGGGGCGGCTGCAGGCTGGTATTTTTAGCCGGGGGGGCCAATATCCATGGCCAATCTTTAGGGTATGAATATCAGCCCACAGCTGTCTGCGTAGCCTTTCTGGCTATAAAATATATGGGGAAAACACGTCATTTTTTGGGGGGGTCCCCCTATTTTAATAGCCAGTAAAGGCTACGCAGACAGCTGCGGGCTGATATTCATAGCCTGGGAGGGGCCATGGGTATTACCCCCTTCCCAGGCTACAAATATTGGCCCCCGGCTGTCGGCTTTCCCCCTCTGGCGCAGAAAATTTTGCAGGAGCCCACGCCATTTTTTTCCCGGTTTTTTCTTTATGTTCATTAATCAACATCGGCCTATCTGTGGATATATCTATCTACAGATATATCTATAGATACATAGATGTTCATCCATATCCATATCCATCTATATATCTTTCTGGCTAATTTTATACATCAGGTTTTTGCCGTCAGGCACAATCCGGCGAGTTTTGAAAAATAGGATCTGTTTTTTTCTGCTGGATCCATTTTTTCTGAGTTTTATTAGCGCCGGATTGCGCCTGATGGCCACACGTTTCATCAGTTTTTTGCCGGATCCGTCAAAAAAGCTGTTTCCGCAGGATGGAAAACACATACAGAGGAACGGTTTTTCTATCCGGCGAAAAAACGCACAGCAACGGATCCGGCGAAAAACGTATGAAACTGAGATGTGAAATGATGAATCCAGTCTCTGAATCCTTTTTTTCATGCATGTTTCCATTCAAATCATGCACATTTTCCATTTCTTTATTTATTTCCAAAAACTGCATCATAACTGCACCAAAAACTGCATCATAACTGCACCAAAAACTGCATCAAAACTACATTAAAACCACACCAAAAATGCATCAAAAACTGCACCAAAAATACATCAAAAACTGCACCAAAATGCATCAAAACTGCATGAAAAACTGAACTAAAAACTGCATCAAAACTGCACCAAAACTACATCAAATGTGCACCAAAACTGCATCAAAAACCAAACAAAAAAAATGCATCAAAACTGCATCAAAAACTGCACCAAAAACCGCACCAAAAACTGCACCAAAACTGCATATAAACTGCTTCAAAATTGCTTCAAAAACTGCCTCATAACTGCACCTAAAACTGCATCAAAAGTGCATCAAAACCGCATCAAAAACTGAACCAAAAACTGCATCAAAACCCGCACCAAAAATGCATCAAAACTGCACCAAAAACCGCATCAAAAACCACACCAAAAACTGCACCAAAAATGCATCAAAACTGCACCAAAAACCGCATAAAAAACCACACCAAAAACTGCACCAAAACTTCATATAAACTGCTTCAAAAACTGCATCATAACTGCACCAAAATCTGCACCAAAAACTGCATCAAAACTGCACCAAAAACTGCACCAAAACTGCATCATAACTGCACCAAAATCTGCACCAAAAACTGCACCTAAACTGCACCAAAAACTGCATCATAACTGCACCAAAAACTGCATCAAAACTGCACCAAAAACTGCACCAAAAACTGCACCAAAACCGTTTTGGTGCAGTTTTGATGCAGTTTTTGAAGCAGTTTTGGATGCAGTTTTTGGTGCAGTTTTTGATGCAGTTTTTGGTGCAGTTTTGATGCATTTTTTTATGCGTTGTTTGACGCAGTTTTGATGCAGTTTTTGGTGCAGTTTTGATGCATTTTTTGGTGCGGTTTTTGATGCAGTTTTGATGCAGTTTTTGGTGCAGTTTTTGGTGCAGTTTTTGGTGCAGTTTTTGGAAATAAATAATCGGAAAATGTGCATGATTTGAATGGAAACATGCATGAAAAAAGGATTCGGAGGCCGGATTCATCATTTCACATCTCAGTTTCATACGTTTTTCGCTGGATCCGTTGCTGTGCGTTTTTTCGCCGGACAGAAAAACCGTTCCTCTGTATGTGTTTTCCGTCCGGCGGAAACAGCTTTTGTTAGGGCTAGCAGAACGCACCAAATAATTAGGAAGATAGAGTAAGGTGCGTTCGCAGCCCGGGGTCCACCGTGCAGAGATGGAACCTGCTGCTAAGTAATGACGGACTATATGGCGGTACAATGTGGATACACACACGGGTTAACTTCACCCTGTGTGGAGGAAGCGAACCCTGTTGCATCACAGGGCTGCAGTACCACACCAAGAGTGCAAGCAAGGAGTCCCAGAACCCAATCCCAAGACACAGGATTTGAGTTCATATAGACCTCTTGCACTCGACACCGCAACTGGGGTGTCTGAAATATATATTAATAAATATTAATAACGATGCACGAGAGTGCATGCGGTGCCGCACTGGCGGACGCCACTAACCACCCAGGCTTGGGTCAGGAAAGCGCTTTGAAAGCGCACAGCGCCGCACAGGCGGTCACAGCAATAGACGCTGTTTTGTGTGTTACATGCTGATGGCTAAGTCAGGCGCTAGATATCAATCATCCACCTTACGCGAGCAGTCATTCAATAGGGATGGGGTATTTAAGGACGACTTGCACTCATCAACACACACACATATACAAATGTACACTAGCGCATGGCCGTGCGGTCTTGCGAACTTTTTATAGCTGCAGCATGTACAAGACCTTCCCAGAAGGACCAATGGGAAGCTGCCACAGAAGTTGAGCACCTTCAGGACCTTCCTGGAGGACCAATGGGATCTGCTGGAGTATCTGAGCATGTGACCCTCGATCTCCAATGGGAGATCTTGCCCTGGGCATGCTCAGACGGGGAAAAGCAGGTCTTAGTCCCAAAAGCGTCTGCTCGCCGCTGCCCAGCACTGGCTTCAATGGCAGAAGCTGGAAAAGCAGCAGTAACCCTATGCACAGAGTGAGACTGAGCAAGACGCTGGGACCGACATCTCTGCTGAGCAGACTCCACTGTGGCTGGAGAAGAATGGAAGACCGCAGCGGAGATGGTTCGAGATTCCCCCTGTGCAGAGGCGGGAACTCGACACCTAACAGCTTTTTTGATGGATCCGGCAAAAAACAAATGAAACATGTGGCCATCAGGTGCAATCCGGCGCTAATACAACTCTATGAGAAAAAACGGATCCAGCAGAAAAAAACGGATCTTTTTTTTCAAACCTCGCCGGATTGTGCTTGACAGCAAATACCCATGGCCCCTCCCAGGCTATGAATATCAGCCCGCAGCTTTCTGCGTAGCCTTTACTGGCTATTAAAATAGGGGGACCCCCCAAAAATACTCAAGCTACTTACCAGGTAGCGGTGTTTTTCAGGAGTCCATGACAGCACTAAACGAGAGAGGGGATCCGCCCTTCAGGGACAGGAAACCTACAGAGATAAAAGGGCGGCACCTCTCTCCCGCATCAGTTGGATTACAGAGCATGAGAGGACCTCCTTGGTTAGTAGCACATACACTCACTGGCCACTTTATTAGGTACACCTGTCCAACTTCTTGTTAACACTTAATTTCTAATCAGCCAATCACATGGCGGCAACTCAGTGCATTTAGGCATGTAGACATGGTCAAGACAATCTCCTGCAGTTCAAACCGAGCATCAGTATGGGGAAGAAAGGTGATTTGAGTGCCTTTGAACGTGGCATGGTTGTTGGTGCCAGAAGGGCTGGTCTGAGTATTTCAGAAACTGCTGATCTACTGGGATTTTCACGCACAACCATCTCTAGGGTTTACAGAGAATGGTCCGAAAAAGAAAAAAAATCCAGTGAGCGGCAGTTCTGTGGGCGGAAATGCCTTGTTGATGCCAGAGGTCAGAGGAGAATGGGCAGACTGGTTCGAGCTGATAGAAAGGCAACAGTGACTCAAATCGCCACCCGTTACAACCAAGGTAGGCCTAAGAGCATCTCTGAACGCACAGTGCGTCGAACTTTGAGGCAGATGGGCTACAGCAGCAGAAGACCACACCGGGTACCACTCCTTTCAGCTAAGAACAGGAAACTGAGGCTACAATTTGTACAAGCTCATCGAAATTGGACAGTAGAAGATTGGAAAAACGTTGCTTGGTCTGATGAGTCTCGATTTCTGCTGCGACATTCGGATAGTAAGGTCAGAATTTGGCGTAAACAACATGAAATCATGGATCCATCCTGCCTTGTATGGAGCATCTTTGGCATGTGCAGCCGACAAATCTGCGGCAACTGTGTGATGCCATCATGTCAATATGGACCAAAATCTCTGAGGAATGCTTCCAGCACCTTGTTGAATCTATGCCACGAAGAATTGAGGCAGTTCTGAAGGCAAAAGGGGGTCCAACCCGTTACTAGCATGGTGTACCTAATAAAGTGGCCGGTGAGTGTAAATAATTTACACAATTCACCCTGTGACTAAACTTAGAAAATCTATATAAATAAGTGGTGATAAGCCATGTCAGCATAAAGGGAGGGAATATAGGAGTGCTGTCATGGACTCCTGAAAAACACCGCTACCTGGTAAGTAGCTTGAGTATTTATTCAGTCACCATGACAGCACTAAACGAGAGAATTACAGAGAAAAGAGTCTTAGGGAGGGACTACTGCTTCCAGCACCCTTCTACCAAACGTGAGATTGTTGGAGCCACCCAAATATAATCTATAATGCTTAAAGAAAGTAGATGGAGATGACCATGTGGCCGCCTTACTTATATCGTCATTGGATACCTCCAACTTCTCTGCCCAGGAAGTCGACATAGCCCGAGTGGAATGAGCTCTTATGCCTTCCGGGACTTCTAGGCCACCTGCTGAATAAGACAAAGAAATTGCCTCCCTAATCCATCTACCTAAGGTGTTCTTGGACACCCTAAACCCTTTCCTAACTCCCTGAAAGGATATGAATAAAGAACTATCTTTCTTCCAGGGGTCTGTTAAAGATATATACGTCAGTAGACATCTTTTGACGTCTAACGAATGGAGTTTGAGTTCTTTTTGATTTTTAGGATTCGGACAAAAAGTGGGGAGATTTATTTCCTGAAGTCTGTGGAACTTTGACGCTACCTTCGGAAGATAGAGTGGGTCAGTTCTTAATATTACCCTATCTTCTTTAAACTGAATATATGGAGGTTGTCTGGAGAGAGCCTGTAAGTCACTAACTCTCCTCACAGATGTGAGAGCAACCAAAAGAGCTGTTTTTAAGGACAGGACTTTTATAGGAGCAGATTCTATAGATTCAAAGGGGGCTTCAGTCAAAGCTGTAAGTACCAAGTTCAAGTACCATGGGGCCAATGTTTTCTTAATAATTGGTCTTGATCTAGCCGTTGCTTTGATAAATCTAGCAATCCAATAATTGTTAGCTAAATTACAATTATACAACGCCCCTAAAGCCGATACATGAACTCTAAGGGTGCTTGTAGCTAGACCCATCTCTAGACCTCTCTGCAAGAACTCCAGAACCTCTCTGAACGTAAAACAGACATGAATTTTTTCCAGACCCTAACATAAATATTTGTCGTGGAAACTTTCCTGCTTTTTAATAGAGTATTAATAAGACCTTGTGAAAAAACCCTTTTTCTTAGTAGTGACCCTTCAAATCCCACGCCGTCAGATGTAATTGGACACTCGTGGATGGAGAATTGGACCCTGTGAGAGGAGGTCTGGGAGTTCTGGGAGAATCCAAGGCTGAGAATTGGACATTTTCCTCATAGTTAGTAAGTAAGGCCGAAAAAAGACATTTGTCCATCCAGTTCAGCCTATATTCCTATATTCCATCATAATAAATCCCCAGATCTACATCCTTCTACAGAACCTAATAATCAGCCATGGAAACCACGGCCTCCTGGGCCAGAATGGCGCTATCAGGATTACTTGAGTTCTGTCCTCCCGAATCTTCCTCAGAACAATCGGGATCAAGTTCAATGGGGGAAAGGCATAGGCCATATTGAAAAGCCATGGAATTAGGAGGGCATGCACCGCGTACGGATTGTCTCTGGAGTTTAGGAAGCAGAACTGGTGACACTTTTTGTTCTCTTTGCTGGCGAAGAGGTCTATCTCTGGACACCCTCAAAGAAGGCTCATCTGGTCGAAGATGGTCTGATTGAGAACCCAATCTCCTTGTCCGAGTTTTCTGCGACTTAGGTAGTCGGCCATGATGTTGTGTTTTCCTTTTATATGAAGCGATGTGAGTGACAATAGATGAGTTTCGGCTATCTGTAAGATACGACCCGCCACTTCCATTAAAGATCTGGACCGGGTTCCCCCCTGATGGTTAATGTAAGCTACAGTTACCTGATTGTCTGAGAATAGCCTGACGTGATGGCCCTGTTAGGACATAAGGAAATGGCTCAGGGCTCGTTCTACTGCCAATAACTCTTTAAGGTTAGAGGACAAACTTTGTTCGGAACCTGACCAAAACCCCTGGACCCACATATCACCCATATGTGCTCCCCATCCCCTAGGGCTAGCATCTGTGGTCACCACACAAGATATGGTTTATCCAGGGAACACCTGTACGCAGGTTTGGGGTGTGTAACCACCAATGTAAGGACTGAATAGAGGCAACAGACAAGGAAAAAGTACTATCCAGGTGGCCCTCTAATAGATGAGTATTGTACAATACATCCCACTGCAGGACTCTGGTGCGGTACTGGGCCCAAAGAACCGCCGGGATACATGACGTGAGTGAGCCTAACAGTGACATCGCTCCTTTTAATGTTACCGATGGATTACCCACAACGCTGAGTATTTGTCATTTAATTTTTTCTACCTTTGTATCTGGTAGATGGCATTCCTGCAACCTTGAGTCCAATATGAGACTCAGGAATTCTTGAACCTCTAGAGGCTGTAATCGTGATTTTTTAAAATTAATTATCCAACCCAACCATTGTAAAGCAGCAATTACTTTATCTAGTTGGGCCGAGCAGTGAGATTTTGAGTTCCCTATTACTAACAGGTCATCCAGATATGGAACTATCAGAATATTCTGTTCATGAAGATGCGCCATGACCTCCACCATTATCTTTGTGAACACACGAGGAGCAACTGCAACACCAAAGGGGAGTGCCCTGTATTGGAAGTGTTTAACCGTCCCATCTAGTAAGACTGCTACCCTTAAATATCGCTGGTGGTCTGCGTGTATAGGGACATGATAATAGGCGTCTTTAAGATCTAGGACGACCATGAAACACTTGCCAAACAATAGCTTTATTGCTGTTTTGACCGACTCCATTTTAAATGATTGGATCCACAAAAACTTATTGAGGCCCTTAAGGTTGATAATGGTGCGAAACAAATTGTCTGGCTTTTTAATCAAAAAGAAGGGAGAATAGAAACCTTTACCCCTTTGCGCTTCAGGAACCTCCACCAATACGCCCTTTTGTTGGACTCTAATGCTAGTTGTTCTGCAGGAGAAGAACGCACAGGTGTTACTAGAAATTTGTCATTAGGAGTGTTTTGAAAATCAAACTTTAGTCCAGCTTTAATAATGTTCAGGACCCATGGGCTATTGGAAATCTTACGCCAAGCCGGATAGAAGGCTAAAAGCCTGCCTCCTACCCGGTCCGCCAGTCATTGTGGCTTTTTGTTGTCCCGAAAGGAGTTGAACATGTAGCCTCTACCTTTCTTCCTATTGGCGTCATATCTGGGTTTTTCTTTATTCGACTTTGTTCGGTCAAACCATCTTCTGTTAGTGCCCCGCCTGTAAGTGGGTCTACCCAGGTAGGGGAATCGTTTTTTACTATCTCCCGCTTTTTCTAATAACTCATCCAGAACTGGACCGAATAAATGCGCCCCTTCACACGGAATGCTGCATAACTTTGATCTGGCTTGCATGTCCCCCTGCCAACATTTCTGCCAGTTGGCTCTACGGGCCGAATTAGAAAGTGCCGCCGACCTGGCTGCCAATTTAACCGAATCTGCTGATGCATCTGCCAGATAAGCAGCAGCCCCCCGAATCATAGGGAGGGAGGAAAAGATCTCGTTTCTCGGGGTCTTATTTTTTAGCTGATCTTCCAGGCTGTCTAGCCAGACCATCATAGAGTGTGCTGTACAGGTGGCTGCGATTGACGGTCTGAGAGCCCCTGCTGAAGTTTCCCAGGCTCCCTTAAGAAACACATCCGCTCTCCTGTCTAGTGGGTCCTTTAAAGTTCCCAGATCCTCAAACGGCAGTGAGGATTTCTTAGAAGCCTTAGCCACAGCTGCATCAAGTTTTGGGGCCTTATCCCATGTCGCTGATGCTGCCTCCTCGAACGGATACTTTCTCTTAAACAATGGAGTAAGAGAACCTTTCCTTTCCGGTTTATTCCATTCTCTAGTAATGAGTGAGCTTACTTTATCTACTACCAGAAAACATCTGCGGGATTTACGGTCTAATCCTTTGAACATCACATCCTGCATAGATTTTTCTGATGGAGTCTGTTCAATTCCTATCGTGTTGTTTACAGCCTTGACGAGGCGGTCTATCCGGTCAAAGGAAAAACATGAATGACGGTACTCAGTCTCTAGGGAAGAAGGTGACATGTGAGAAGCCTCTGACTTCGGCTCCCCTAAGTCACTGTCCTCAAATGAACTTGGGGATCTAGGATCTATTTCTCTAGATCCTCTACCGTGAGAGAGGGATTTTGTTGAACCCCTGATCTCTTGCCTGACCATCTGCCTTAGGCTGGTAGCGAAATCTGGCGTCTCCTCTGCCATTAACCGTTGAATACACGGTCCACATAATTTCTTTATGTAATCATCCGGGAGAGGAATACCACATTCCGCACATTCCTTGTGTCTAGATTAAGAGGACCGCTTTTTTCCCTGATAGATATGGAGAGAGGGAATATAAGGGGAGACACATATCACTAAGTGAACTTTCTCGGCGATCACTTACACCTATAATGACTGAGTGGTACCGTAGATTGCGGGGGGACCCTCTCAACCGTTGTAATATCTTTACGGCTTGAGGATTTTCCGGCTTTAGAAGATTGTTCAGCTCTATCACCTCCAGGATGACCACTGCCACTAGAATGTCACTGGGTGCTCGCTGCTTGGGGCTTCTCCAGGGGTTGACACTGTTGCTCAGACTGCAACAGTTCCTGCTCCTGAGGCTCCATTGTAAAATGGATATGAAGCATGTGGTAGCCCAAACTGAATGTTTAAGCAGCCGGCCTCTTTTAGGTACCTTCCCCGGATGGGGTCAGCAGGCCAATCCTGGTGAACTGTCAGGTACCCGGTATATGGGAAGCCCCTCCCCCCGAGACCATACCACCGCCAACACCCACCTCGCCCCCCGAGCCAAACCGCCGCTCCCTTATTTCAATTATCCGGTCCCCCTGCGAAAAAAAAGCAAAAAATCGCTTAGCGTCCAGGGCGCCGCCATCTTTACTGGTACGACTCTACCGCGCATGCACTGTGTGTCATCTGACATCACCACTGACGCGCGAGGCTCCGCCCCTTCTCATTCGTCACCTCCAAAGCCCTGCTGCTTCCAGCACTCTGACCACGCCGCTCCCAGACTCCGCCGCCATTCCACAGGGCGCCGCCACTTTTGCCTGCGCGACTTCCCTCTACATTCCGCTGCACCCTGCTACCCCCAAGCCGCCGATCACACCACCTGTCACAGCTACACAGTTCTCGGTCAGAAGGGAACGCCGGCGCGCACAGTCCCGGAAGATAAGGCCTCCCATACCATACTCACCATACCTGCGACGATGGGACACCGAAAAGACAGCACTCCCCCTGCTCTGCTGCTGCCTACCCCCACAGCCCTCTGTGGTGTGGCACCTCCAGAACCTCGATCAGCCCCGAGGAAGGGGAGCTCCCACCTCCTGTATCGGTATGTCTGATCTGGGTCCAAATCTTCCGTCTTCACCTCTTCCAAAGGTATGTCTGTAGGGTCCCCTGTCAGGGACAGGAAACCAACTGATGTGGGAGAGAGGTGCCGCCCTTTTATCTCTGTAGGTTTCCTGTCCCTGAAGGGCGGATCCCCTCTCTCATTTAGTGCTGTCATGGCGACTGAATAAAAATGACGTGAGGTCCCCCTATATTTTATAGCCAGAAAAGCTACATAGACAGCTGTGGGCTGATATTCATAGCCTAGATATGGGCCATGGATATTGCCCCCCCGGCTAATAATACCAGCCTGCAGCCGCCCCAGAAATGGCGCATCTGTAAGATGCGCCAATTCCGGCACTTAGCCCCTCTCCTCCCACTCCCGAGTAGTGGTGGGATATGGGGTAATAAGGGGTTAATGTCACCTTGCTATTGTAAGGTGACATTAAGCCGGGTTAATAATTGAGAGGCGTCAATAAGACGCCTATCCATTATTAATCCTAGAGTAGTGAAAGAGTTAAAAACAAAATAAAGACACAGCCAGAAAAAAAGTATTTTATTATTCTTAATTTAACCATACTTACCATACTTCAGCGCCTGCAAAAAACGTAAAATAATAAACCGTATACTCCCTGTCCGATGCAGTCCAATTAATAACGAGTGTCCCACGACGATCTCCCCTATAGAACAGTGACATCGGTTGATGTCACTGCTCTATAGAACCTCCAGTGACACACTGACAGGAGACAATGGCTCCTGCAGTGCATCACTGAGAGGTTACTGTAGTTCACTGGTCTCACTTTATGGCAATTGCTGCGTGGGAACTTACTTTTGGCATTGCTGTGTGAGAAAGACTAGGGACTTTTTTTTACAGTGGCGGAGAAATACAGTGCGGAAGGATACCTCCCTCCCGTCATTGTATTACTGGGGCCCCTAGAGAGCGGTCGCATCAGCTGATGCTGCTGTTTTCCATGGGAGATCGTCGTGGGACACTCGTGGATTTCTTCGGATCAGGGAGTATATTGTTTGTTTGTTATTTTAATATTTTTTACAGATGACACTGGCTTCGGGGATCAAAGTGACAAGTGATGGTGAGTATGTACTCTATGTTATATGTACTGTATGTCTATATGTATGAATGTATTGTATGTAGTATGTATGTATGTAGTATGTATGTAGTATGTGTGTATGTAGTATGTGTGTATGTAGTATGTATGCAGTATGTATGCATGCATGTAGTATGTATGTAGTTGTAGTATGTATGTATGTAGGTTGTATGTACTGTATGTAGTTAGTATGTTGTATGTATGTATGTAGTATGTTGTATGTAGTATGTATGTTTGTGTTTTTTTGTTTTTTTACATTCAACACATTAGCCGGATGATGGGACTACTACTGTCCCATCATTGGCTAATGTGTCAATCACTGTCATTGTAGCAGGCATAGCCCGATGGGACTTGTAGTCCCATCGGACGATGCCTGCACACAAACACAAAGACCCCCGGCAGGCCCGCACAGACCCCCGAGAGGCCCGTACAGACCCACGGCAGGCCCGCACAGACCCCCTACGGTCCCGCACAGACCCCGCCCGTACACACAGACACGTAGTCTCCGCCCACACTCCATTATAGTTCATCATGACATCATTTCAGCAGCCAATCACAGCCATGCCATTAGTTAACATGCCTAATATGCATAACAGGATGTGCCCACACTTCTTAGGATTGCTCATTGGCTGAATAAAATCAAACTGGCTCATTGCATTATGGGAACTTCCGATTCCAGTATTCGATATTCTAAAAGTATCGGAACTCAGTATCGGAACTCCGATACCGCGAATATCGGCCGATACCCGATATTGCAGTATCGGAATGCTCAACACTAATCACAACCCATTAACTCAGTTGTCATTTTAGGCTCCTTTTTGCGGTATGCATTAAGGTTTATTCCATTTTTAGCTGTATGGAATAGCTCAGTAGACAGGATAAAAAATAAGATAAAGGTAATAGAAAATGGTGGATGAAAATCATATATTTTTTTTACTTTTCTGTATGGAGCTTTATATGGGGCCCATTATTCTGTGTGGGGCATTATATGGGGCCCATTATTCTGTGTGGGGCACTATGTAAGGCCCATTATTCTGTATGGAGCATTTAATGATTTAAGGAACAACACCAATGAACTCAAAATTCATGACAGAACGAGATGGAAGAGTTAGGTTGGCTTCACACTACAGAGTTTTACGGACGTATGAGAGGCACAAAAACTACGCATTGCACACGGACCAATGATTCTCTATGGGGCAGCTCCTATCTGCCGTATATTTCACAGCTGTATTTTACGTGCGTAGAAAATCGGAGCATGCTGCGTTTGTCAGTTTATTGCGCAAAAAATCTGAAATGAGTCTATGGGGGCAAGAAAAATACGGATTACACACGGACCATCAGTGTGACTAGCGAGAAATACACAGCGGTGTTCTATAGAAAAGCCGGCAATTCAGTGTGGTGTACAGTAAGTCACACTGACAGGATAGAATAGAATAGATCAAATAAACGTCTATATATACAGTATATATATATATATATATATATATATATATATATATATATATATATATATATACCTATACTATATCAATGAGACAAATATATTTATTTAATACAGAGCTAGATAGCAGAAAAGCCGGTAATTCAATTGCCGGCTTTTGCTATCTCCTTCCCAAACCCGGCAGGATATGAGACATGGTTTACATACAGTAAATCATTTCATATCCCTTATTTTTTTACATATTCCTCACTAATGATGTTAGTAGAGTGTGTGTGTAAAATTTGGGGGGCACTAGCCGTTAAAATAAAGGGTTAAATCACGGAAAAAACTGGCGTGGGCTCCCGTGCAATTTTCTCCGCCAGAGTGGGAAAGCCAGTGACTGAGGGCAGATATTAATAGCCTAGAGAGGGACCATGGTTATTGCCCCCCCCGGCTAAAAACATCTGCCCCCAGCCACCCCAGAAAAGGCACAACTGTAAGATGCGCCTATTCTAGGAACTTAGCCTCTCTCTTCCCACTCCTGAGTAGCGGTGGGATATGGGGTAATAATGGGTTAATGTCACCTTGCTAATGTAAGGTGACATTAAGCCTGGTTAATAATGGAGAGATGTAAATAAGATACCTATCCATTATTAATCCAATAGTAGTAAATGGTAAATAATACACACACACACGAAGAATAAAGTATATGGGGGTGTAAAATCTTTGTTGTACGCTTAATCCACCTGAAGAACCTCGTTCTGTAAAAGAAAAAAAGAAAAAAGCAACAATATCCTATACCTCTCTGGCGCTCAGTCATGTCCCACACTGTAAATCCATCTGAAGGGATTAACCCCTTGATGACCCAGCCTATTTTGACCTTAATGACCTGGCCGTTTTTTGCAATTCTGACCAGTGTCTCTTTATGAGGTAATAACTCAGGAACGCTTCAACAGATCCTGGCGATTCTGAGACTGTTTTTTCGTGACATATTGGGCTTCATGATGGTCGTAAATTTAGGTCGATAATTTTTGCGCTTATTTGAGAAAAAAATGGAAATTTGGCGAAAATTTTGAAAATTTCGCAATTTTCAAAATTTGAATTTTTATTCTGTTAAACCAGAGAGTTATGTGATACAAAATAGTTAATGAATAACATTCCCCACATGTCTACTTTACATCAGCACAATTTTGGAAACAAATTTTTTTTTTGCTAGGAAGTTATCAGGGTTAAAATTTGACCAGTGATTTCTCATTTTTACAACAAAATTTACAAAACCATTTTTTTAGGGACCACCTCACCTTTGAAGTCAGTTTGAGGGTTCTATATGGCTGAAAATACCCAAAAGTGACACCATTCTAAAAACTGCACCACTCAAGGTGCTCAAAACCACATTCAAGAAGTTTATTAACCCTTCAGGTGTTTCACAGCAGCAGAAGCAACATGGAAGAAAAAAATGAACATTTAAATTTTTAGTCACAAAAATGATCTTTTAGCAACAATTTTTTTATTTTCCCAAGGGTAAAAGGAGAAACTGGACCCCGAAAGTTGTTGTCCAATTTGTCCTGAGTACGCTGATACCCCATATGTGGGGGGAACCACTGTTTGGGCGCACGACAGGGCTCAGAAGGAAAGGAGCACCATTTAACTTTTTGAATAAAAAATTGGCTCCAATCTTTAGCGGACACCATGTCGCGTTTGGAGAGCCACTTTGACAGAATGATCTGCGGGCATCACGTTGCGTTTGCAGAGCCCTTGATGTGCCTAAACAGTAGAAACCCCCCACAAGTGACCCCATTTTGGAAACTAGACCTCCAAAGGAACCTATCTAGATGTGTGTTGAGCACTTTGAACCCCCAACTGCTTCACGGAAGTTTTATAACGCAGAGCCGTGAAAATAAAAAATAATTTTCTTTCCTCAAAAAAAATTTTTAGCCAGCAATTTTTTATTTTCCCAAGGGTTACAGGAGAAATTGGACCCCAAAAGCTGTTGTCCAGTTTGTCCTGAGTATGCTGGTACCCCATATGTGGGGGTAAACCACTGTTTGGGCACACGTCGGGGCTCGGAAGGGAGAGAGCACCATTTGACTTTTTCAACGCAAGATTGGCTGGAATCAATGGTGGCGCCATCTCGCGTTTGGAGACCCCCTGATGTGCCTAAACAGAGGAAACCCCTCAATTCTAACTCCAACACTAACCCCAAACACCCCTAACCCTAATCCAAACTCTAACCACAACCCTAACCCCAACACACCCCTAACCCCAACACACCCCTAACCCTAATCCCAACCCTAACCATAACCCTAACCACAAGCCTAACCCTAACTTAACCCTAATTCCAACCCTAACCCCAACACACCCCTAACCCTAATCCCAACCCTAACCACTAGTGTTGAGCATTCCGATACCGCAAGTATCGGGTATCGGCCGATACTTGCGGTATCGGAATTCCGATACCGGGATTCCGATACTTGCCGCGTATCGGATACCGGAATCGGAAGTTCTAAGATTCAAAAAGCAGAAATTCAGCCAATGAGATTGATTCCAAGTGTGGGCACATCCTGTTTAGCATGGAGGGCATGAAACTACTGGCAAGGCTGTGATTGGCTGGTGTAATGATGTCATGATGCAGTTTAAAAGTCGCTGGCGCCATTTTGCGATCACTCTGCTGTGAATTCAGTTAGTGACAGGACGCTGTTTGCTGACTGAGGGACAGTTTAGAGATAGCGATTTGCTTCTTTGTGCTTTCCAAAGGCTAATTTAGCAACCGCTGTGTTCACCTACTATTCACCTTGCTTTTGCCTTGTAGCGCTGTTTTCACAGCGATCTGCAGGGTCTGTGTGTGTGTGTGTGTGAGTGCAGCCCAGTCTCCAGTCTGAGTGCAGCCACATAGGCCATCCATAGTTGGTTGTATTCAGTTCAGGGAGGGTGGTTCATTGCCTCATACTGTTCCTTTTTTTTTTTTTTTCCCAAGTAGTGTAGTCTGCTGCTAATTTATTCAAAAAAATCCTATTAGTGTCTTTCCACCCGTCTCCAGCTAATTTGTGGAAAAACACTACATAGGATAAAGTAGAGGAGGGTTTTTGGGCCTTGCAGCGCCGTTTACGGCCGTCTGCACGGTCTCCGTGTGACTGCAGCTCGCCCTGTAATCTGTGAGCAGCTGTAGCCTGGTTGTCTCCAGCTCAGGGTTTTTCACTGCGTCATACCGCCAAATCAATTTTCTTTTTTTTCAAAGTAGTGTAGTCTGCTGCTAATTAATTTTAAAAAATCCTATTAGTGTCTTTCCACCCGTCTCCAGCTAATTTGTGGAAAAACACTACATAGGATAAAGTAGAGGAGGGTTTTTGGGCCTTGCAGCGCCGTTTACGGCTGTCTGCACGGTCTCCGTGTGACTGCAGCTCGCCCTGTAATCTGTGAGCAGCTGTAGCCTGGTTGTCTCCAGCTCAGGGTTTTTCACTGCGTCATACCGCCAAATCAATTTTCTTTTTTTTCAAAGTAGTGTAGTCTGCTGCTAATTAATTTAAAAAAATCCTATTAGTGTCTTTCCACCCGTCTCCAGCTAATTTGTGGAAAAACACTATATAGGATAAAGTAGAGGAGGGTTTTTGGGCCTTGCAGCGCCGTTTACGGCTGTCTGCACGGTCTCCGTGTGACTGCAGCTCGCCCTGTAATCTGTGAGCAGCTATAGCCTGGTTGTCTCCAGCTCAGGGTTTTTCACTGCGTCATACCGCCAAATCAATTTTCTTTTTTTTCAAAGTAGTGTAGTCTGCTGCTAATTAATTTAAAAAAATCCTATTAGTGTCTTTCCACCCGTCTCCAGCTAATTTGTGGAAAAACACTACATAGGATAAAGTAGAGGAGGGTTTTTGGGCCTTGCAGCGCCGTTTACGGCTGTCTGCACGGTCTCCGTGTGACTGCAGCTCGCCCTGTAATCTGTGAGCAGCTATAGCCTGGTTGTCTCCAGCTCAGGGTTTTTCACTGCGTCATACCGCCAAATCAATTTTCTTTTTTTTCCAAATAGTGTAGTCTGCTGCTAATTTATTCAAAAAAATCCTATTAGTGTCTTTCCACCCGTCTCCAGCTAATTTGTGGAAAAACACTACATAGGATAAAGTAGAGGAGGGTTTTTGGGCCTTGTAGCGCCGTTTACGTCTGTCTGCACGGTCTCCGTGTGACTGCAGCTCTATCTGTTGTCAGTTCAGCCCCCAAAAAATAAATAAATAATAAAGTTCACCAAACACACCAGTTACACCACTTTACATTTCTGTAGGCCACATTAGCTCATATTAAAGTCTAGTCCACACTTTAGATAATTAGTGCTTCTTATACCTGTTAGGAGGAGTTGCTCAGGAATAAGCACACAAATCCGTTAGTACTTTTCTGCTTATCTTTATCAGTCAACCAAGATGAAGAAGGCAGTGAGTAAGGCACGTGGGCGTGGGCGTGGGCGCAGAGCAGGGAGGGGACGTGGGGATTCTGTGCCTGCTGCGGGCACCGGTGACTCATCAGCACCCACTTTCACCAGGCAACAGTCGTTCATGCGAAGCTTTGTGTCCGAGCGCCGTACACCGCTGCTGCGTGAAGAACAAATTGAAGCTGTTGTCGGATGGATGGCAGCTAATGCATCAACTTCCATTAGTGCCACATCCTCTCAGACACAGAGCACTGGAGAGCAGCCATCTGTCTCTTCACCACCTGCCAAATTGCCCAGGCAGACAGAGAGCCCAGGACAGGAGCCGTCTCTACTTCTGTTCTCTGAATCTCTTGGCTTGGAAACAGGGGGCCAGCCAAGCAGCATTGGAGAAATGGAAGAAGAGGCAGGGTGCAGTGATGCCCAACAGCTTTTTCTGTCTTCCTCTGAAGAGGCGGGTGGGCCAGTGGCTCCGGTCACCACATCGCAGGCCGCATCAGCTGATGATGACACTCAGGTGCCACTTACTGGTGCGTGCTCTGCTGCTGAGACTACCCAGGAGGAGCAGTTGGGGGCAGAGGGTAGTGTAGATGATGAGGTCCTCGACCCATCTTGGCGTGAGGGACAGGAAGGTGGTGGGAGCAGCTCTGAGGAAGAGATTCCCCGTACGGCCCAAAGAGGGAGAGGGAGGGGGAAGACTGCGGATCCTGCAGCCTCCGCTTTGGCACCCGTTAGGAGCATGTCTCTTCCAAAAGCCAAAAAGGGCGCTCCCAAGACTTGCAGTGCCTGGTCCTTTTTTGACACAGTTGCAGATGACATTTGCTATGTCAGATGCAACGTGTGTCATCAAAAAGTCAAAAGAGGGAAAAATGTCAGCAACCTCAATACCTCCAACATGTGGAAACATGTGCGCAACAGGCACCCGGCGGAGTTAGAAAAACACACTGAAGAGGTAGGCCAACCAACAGCGGCAGCTACCACCTCTTCAGCTCGTGTTGCCTCTTCCTCTACCTCACACGCAGCTGGTTCGGCGTCCTCCCAGGATCGCCGTGGAAGAACCTCTGCCCCTGTTGTCCAGAGACCCGCTGTAATTCCACCCGCAGCGCCACTTTCCCAGTCATCCACACACTCCCAGCCCAGTCTACAGCCATCGGTAGTACAGGCATGGGAGAAAAGGCGGCCTTTCTCGTCAAACCACCCACGAGCACAGGCTCTGACTGCAGGCATTGCCAAACTTCTGTCACTGGAAATGCTGTCATTCAGGCTGGTGGAGACTGACAGCTTCCGTGACTTGATGTCATTGGCAGTCCCACAGTACAATGTGCCCAGCCGCTTTTACTTCAGCAGGCAAGCCGTCCCTGCCCTGCAGAAGCATGTGGAGGGACACATAAAACACGCGCTACTGAACGCCGTCAGTAGCAAGGTCCACCTCACCACCGATGCGTGGACCAGTCAACATGGACAGGGGCGATACCTTTCCCTCACTGCCCATTGGGTTAATGTCGTTGAGCCGGGTACAGACCGTGCGAGTGGCGCAGGACGTGTCCTGCCCACTCCAAGGATTGCAGGAATCCATTCTGTACGCATTGACTCCTCCTCTTACACCAGTTCCTCAGAATCATCGCTGCAGGAGCCGTCACAGTCCACCTCCACATGGACCCGTGATGAACGTGTACCTGTTACGACCGACATGAGCACAGCCGTGGCCAAACGTCAACAGGCCGTCTTGAAATTAATTTTCTTGGGGAATCGTAGCCACACAGCGCAGGAGCTCTGGAATGCCATCAAGCAGGAGAGCGATGTGTGGTTTGTGCCAGCGAATCTCCAGCCAGGCATGGTAGTGTGTGATAATGGCCGAAATCTGGTGGCAGCTCTGGGCCTCGGCAACCTCACTCACATCCCATGTCTGGCACATGTGCTCAATTTGGTCGTGCAGAGCTTTTTGAGGGACTATCCGGATCTTGATGCACTGCTGCACAAGGTCCGCCTAGAGTGTGCTCACTTGCGGCGTTCCAGCACGGCAAAAGCGCGCATTGCGGCTCTGCAGCGCCGACACCGCCTGCCGGAACATCGCATCATATGTGACCTACCTACCAGGTGGAATTCCACGTTACATATGTTGGAGCGGTTGTGTGAGCAGCAGCAAGCTGTAATGGAGTACCAGCTGCTTCAGGCGCAAAAAAGTCGCAGTCAGCGCCGTACAGACTTCACAACCACAGAGTGGGCCACTATGAATGACGTCTGCCAGGTTTTGCGTCCCTTTGATTATTCCACGCGGATGGCGAGTGCAGATGATGCACTAGTCAGCATGACTGTCCCCCTTATCTGCCTGCTTGAAAAATCACTGCAAGCGCTAAGGGATGATGTTGTGGAAGAGGTGGAGGATGAGGATTCACCATTTCCATCATCTTCTGGACAGTCAGCGCCACGTGGTTCCTCACAAACGCGTAGGCAGGGGACCGTTTGTGAGGAGGATGAGGAGGAGTCAATGGAGGAGGAAGACATCCGTCCAGAGGAGGGAGTTACACAATTGTCCAGTAGTCAGTGTGTACAGCGAGGGTGGGGTGATGACGAGCGGGCAGAGATCACGCCTCCAGCAGGGGACAGCGTTTCTTGGGCAGTTGGCAGTCTGCAGCACATGGTGGATTACATGCTGCAGTGCCTGAGAAACGACCGCCGCATCGCCCACATTCTCAACATGTCTGATTATTGGGTGTTCACCCTCCTCGATCCTCGCTACCGGGACAACGTAGAAAGCCTCATCACACCGTTGAACCGGGAGCGAAAAATGCGGGAGTACCAAGACACACTGGTCAATTCCATCATCTTCTCCATTCCAACTGAGAGAAGTGCTGCTAGTGCATTCCAAAGCAGCTCAGTGCGTCCAGGCCGTGGTGGAGGCTCTGCACAAAGAGGGAGCAGAAGCAGTGCCTCTGCCCAAGGCAAGACCAGTATGGCCGAACTGTGGCACAGTTTTCTGTGCCCGCCACAAAAGTCTACACCATCACAGACGGCTCCAGTCAGCAGGAGGCAACGGTTCCGTCAGATGGTGACAGACTACATGTCTTGCCCTCTTGCTGTACTCCCAGACGGCTCTTCCCCTTTCAAGTTTTGGGTCTCAAAGCTGGATACATGGCCAGAGCTAAGCCAGTATGCATTGGAGGTGCTGTCTTGCCCTGCGGCCAGTGTATTATCGGAACGTGTCTTTAGTGCTGCAGGTGGTGTACTAACTGACCGTCGCATGCGACTATCCTCCGATAACGTTGACCGGCTTACTTTCCTGAAAATGAACAAGGCCTGGATCTCGCCGGAATTTGCCACTCCTCCTCCTGATTGAATAATTAGGTCACTGTATACGTTATCCAGGTCTCCTGTTGTGTTCATCTTTCTACCACCTGAACTTAAATTCCTGGGCTCCAACACCGCCAGTTGAGGCTCAGACGTGCCGTCTGCACAGTCAAAACATACGACCCAGTGTTATTGGGTTTCAGTAACGTCAGCTGATCCCCAGCTGTGTAGCCGGCAATGTGTCATGCGACCGCCACGCTGACACAACAACTGAAATGTAAGGGAATCTGTCCCCCCCCCCCCCAAGGCGTTTGTTACTGAAAGAGCCACCTTGTGCAGCAGTAATGCTGCCCAAGGAAAAGGTAGCTATTTTTGTTTAGCTCCTTGCACACGCAGAACTTAACACTTATAAAATGTGTCCACTGATACCGTAAAACCGTCCCGGAGGTGGGACTTTCCTTCGTAATGTGATGCAGCCCAGCCGTCATTCCTACCCCCCCGGCGCCGCGCACCGGCTCCTCAGCGTTGTTTTATTCCGTCCAGGAGCCTGCGCTGTTATGTTATCCCGTGGCCAGGCACACTTAGCGCTGCCCGTCTTCTGGCATCATTTGGTGTCTGGATGGCTGTGCCTGTGCGGCCGCGCTGGCAGAGAGCCCGCCTCGCAGTGTCTTCTGATTTAATCCCACTGGGGGCCTGGGATCCATGGACATGCGCAGTGCATATCTGAACCTCCACCTCTCACTCATTTCCCTATGGCTTCTTCAGACTGTTCGGTGTCAGCTGGTCCCTAACAGCATGCCACGGCCGTGACACCGCACAGTCTGAAGAAGCCATAGGGAGATGAGTGAGAGGTGGAGGTTCAGATATGCACTGCGCATCCAGACACCAAATGATGCCAGAAGACGGGCAGCGCTAAGTGTGCCTGGCCACGGGATAACATAACAGCGCAGGCTCCTGGACGGAATAAAACAACGCTGAGGAGCCGGTGCGCGGCGCCGGGGGGGTAGGAATGACGGCTGGGCTGCGTCACATTACGAAGGAAAGTCCCACCTCCGGGACGGTTTTACGGTTGCAGGGGACACATTTTATAAGTGTTTAGTTCTGTGTTTGCAAGGAGCATGATGAAAAGAGCCACCTTTTCCTTTTGCATCTTTTGTGCTGCACAAGCTGGCTCTTTCAGCTACAAACGCCTTGGGGGGGGGTTAAAGGTTCCCTTTCGACTTTCTCAGGCTTCGGCCTACATTGTGTTCCTCTGCTTTTCCACCTGTCCTCTGTTATTGGGGTTCAGTAACGTCAGCTGTTCCCCTGCTGTGTGTGTGGCAATCCCTCCTACCTCCTCCTACCTCCTCCAACCTCCTCCTCCTCCACCTGTCCCTGGGCTCCAACACCGCCAGTTGCCGTCCAGAAGTGCTGTACGCACAGTCCCAACAGTCGCTCCTCTGTTATTGGGGTTCAGTAACGTCAGCTGTTCCCCTGCTGTGTGTGTGGCAATCCCTCCTACCTCCTCCAACCTCCTCCTCCTCCACCTGTCCCTGGGCTCCAACACCGCCAGTTGCCGTCCAGAAGTGCTGTACGCACAGTCAACAGTCCCTCCTCTGTTATTGGGGTTCAGTAACGTCAGCTGTTCCCCTGCTGTGTGTGTGGCAATCCCTCCTACCTCCTCCTACCTCCTCCAACCTCCTCCTCCTCCACCTGTCCCTGGGCTCCAACACCGCCAGTTGCCGTCCAGAAGTGCTGTACGCACAGTCAACAGTCCCTCCTCTGTTATTGGGGTTCAGTAACGTCAGCTGTTCCCCTGCTGTGTGTGTGGCAATCCCTCCTACCTCCTCCAACCTCCTCCTCCTCCACCTGTCCCTGGGCTCCAACACCGCCAGTTGCCGTCCAGAAGTGCTGTACGCACAGTCAACAGTCGCTCCTCTGTTATTGGGGTTCAGTAACGTCAGCTGTTCCCCTGCTGTGTGTGTGGCAATCCCTCCTACCTCCTCCAACCTCCTCCTCCTCCACCTGTCCCTGGGCTCCAACACCGCCAGTTGCCGTCCAGAAGTGCTGTACGCACAGTCAACAGTCCCTCCTCTGTTATTGGGGTTCAGTAACGTCAGCTGTTCCCCTGCTGTGTGTGTGGCAATCCCTCCTACCTCCTCCAACCTCCTCCTCCTCCACCTGTCCCTGGGCTCCAACACCGCCAGTTGCCGTCCAGAAGTGCTGTACGCACAGTCAACAGTCGCTCCTCTGTTATTGGGGTTCAGTAACGTCAGCTGTTCCCCTGCTGTGTGTGTGGCAATCCCTCCTACCTCCTCCAACCTCCTCCTCCTCCACCTGTCCCTGGGCTCCAACACCGCCAGTTGCCGTCCAGAAGTGCTGTACGCACAGTCAACAGTCCCTCCTCTGTTATTGGGGTTCAGTAACGTCAGCTGTTCCCCTGCTGTGTGTGTGGCAATCCCTCCTACCTCCTCCTACCTCCTCCAACCTCCTCCTCCTCCACCTGTCCCTGGGCTCCAACACCGCCAGTTGCCGTCCAGAAGTGCTGTACGCACAGTCAACAGTCCCTCCTCTGTTATTGGGGTTCAGTAACGTCAGCTGTTCCCCTGCTGTGTGTGTGGCAATCCCTCCTACCTCCTCCAACCTCCTCCTCCTCCACCTGTCCCTGGGCTCCAACACCGCCAGTTGCCGTCCAGAAGTGCTGTACGCACAGTCAACAGTCGCTCCTCTGTTATTGGGGTTCAGTAACGTCAGCTGTTCCCCTGCTGTGTGTGTGGCAATCCCTCCTACCTCCTCCAACCTCCTCCTCCTCCACCTGTCCCTGGGCTCCAACACCGCCAGTTGCCGTCCAGAAGTGCTGTACGCACAGTCAACAGTCCCTCCTCTGTTATTGGGGTTCAGTAACGTCAGCTGTTCCCCTGCTGTGTGTGTGGCAATCCCTCCTACCTCCTCCTACCTCCTCCAACCTCCTCCTCCTCCACCTGTCCCTGGGCTCCAACACCGCCAGTTGCCGTCCAGAAGTGCTGTACGCACAGTCAACAGTCGCTCCTCTGTTATTGGGGTTCAGTAACGTCAGCTGTTCCCCTGCTGTGTGTGTGGCAATCCCTCCTACCTCCTCCAACCTCCTCCTCCTCCACCTGTCCCTGGGCTCCAACACCGCCAGTTGCCGTCCAGAAGTGCTGTACGCACAGTCAACAGTCCCTCCTCTGTTATTGGGGTTCAGTAACGTCAGCTGTTCCCCTGCTGTGTGTGTGGCAATCCCTCCTACCTCCTCCTACCTCCTCCAACCTCCTCCTCCTCCACCTGTCCCTGGGCTCCAACACCGCCAGTTGCCGTCCAGAAGTGCTGTACGCACAGTCAACAGTCCCTCCTCTGTTATTGGGGTTCAGTAACGTCAGCTGTTCCCCTGCTGTGTGTGTGGCAATCCCTCCTACCTCCTCCTACCTCCTCCAACCTCCTCCTCCTCCACCTGTCCCTGGGCTCCAACACCGCCAGTTGCCGTCCAGAAGTGCTGTACGCACAGTCAACAGTCGCTCCTCTGTTATTGGGGTTCAGTAACGTCAGCTGTTCCCCTGCTGTGTGTGTGGCAATCCCTCCTACCTCCTCCAACCTCCTCCTCCTCCACCTGTCCCTGGGCTCCAACACCGCCAGTTGCCGTCCAGAAGTGCTGTACGCACAGTCAACAGTCCCTCCTCTGTTATTGGGGTTCAGTAACGTCAGCTGTTCCCCTGCTGTGTGTGTGGCAATCCCTCCTACCTCCTCCTACCTCCTCCAACCTCCTCCTCCTCCACGTGTCCCTGGGCTCCAACACCGCTAGTTGCCGTCCAGAAGTGCTGTACGCACAGAGCCAAACACCTCGCCAATGTGTTAGTGGGGTTCAGCACCGCCAGCTGTTCCCCTGCTGTGTATACGGCAACGTGTACTGCGACCGCCACGCAGACACAACAAGTTAAATGTAAGGGAACCTGACCCCCCCCCCCCCCCAGGCGTTTGTTACTGAAGGAGCCACCTTGTGCAGCAGTAATGATGATGCAAAGGGAAAAAGTGCCTCTTTTCGTGATGCTCCTTGCACATGCTGAACCAAACACTTATGAAATGTGTCCCCACACAGCGTTACACCGTCCGGTAGGTGGAACTTTCCTTTGTCGTGTGACGCAGCACAGCCATCATTTTTACCCCCTTGGCGCCGTGCGCCCCCTCCTCAGCGTTGTTTGAATCTGTCCCGGAGCCTGCGCTGTTAGGTTAGCCCTTGGCCATGCACACATGTTGCGCTGCCCGTCTTCTGACCTCATTTGGTGTCAGGCTGGCTGCGCCTGTGCGGGTGCGCTGGCCGAGATCCCGCCTCGCAGTGTCGTCTAATGTAATCCCACCGCGGGCCTGTGATCCGTGCCCGTGCGCAGTGCATATCCTCTCCTCTCACTCCCCTCCCTACGGCTTCTTCAGACTGTGCGATGTCAGCTGGTCCCTAATAGCATGCCACGGCCGTGACACCGCACAGTCTGAAAAAGCCGTAGGGAGGGGAGTGAGAGGAGAGGATATGCACTGCGCACGGGCACGGATCACAGGCCCGCGGTGGGATTACATGAGACGACACTGCGAGGCGGGATCTCGGCCAACGCACCCGCACAGGCGCAGCCAGCCTGACACCAAATGAGGTCAGAAGACGGGCAGCGCAACATGTGTGCATAGCCATGGGCTAACCTAACAGCGCAGGCTCCGGGACAGATTCAAACAACGCTGAGGAGGGGGCGAACGGCGACAAGGGGGTAAAAATGATGGCTGTGCTGCGTCACACGACAAAGGAAAGTTCCACCTACCGGACGGTTTAACGCTGTGTGGGGACACATTTCATAAATGTTAGGTTCCGCATGTACAAGGACCATAATTAAAAGAGCTAAGTTTACCTTTTCCAGCATTAGTGCTGTACACAATGGCTCTTTCAGCTACAAACGCCTGGGGGGGGGGGGGGTTAAAGGTTTCCTTTCAACTTGCTCGAGTGCAGGCTTCGGCCTACACTCCGCTCCCCCTGCTCCTCCTGCTGACCCTGGGCTCTAACACCGCCAGTTTTTGCCCAGATGTGCTAGCTGCACAGAGAAAAACACCAGCCAATGTGTCAGTGGGGTCCAGCACCGCCAGCTGTTCCCCTGCTGTGTAGCCGGCAACGTGTCCTGCGACCGCCACGCAGACACAAGAACTGAAATTGAAGGGAACCTGTCCCCCCTCCCCCAGGTGTTTCTATGTTTTACAGCTACCTTGAACAGCAGTAATGCTGCATGTGTTCAAGGTGGCTCAGAAACTTATTCTCCTTGCCCATGTTGAAGTGAACACGTCTAAAATGTGTCCTCTGTGACCATTAAAACGTCCCTCAGGTGTGATTTGACTTTGTATTGACACACGCAACAAGCTCCTTGGTAACGCTGCCCGTCTTCTGGCATCATTGTTTGGCTGGCTGCGCTTCTGCGGCCGCCCTGACCCACACAACGCCCCTCGGTGTCTTATTTATTGGGACTGCGAGGGTGTGATTGATGGGCAGGATCAGTGCATCAGTTCGCCTGTCCCTCCTCTCCTTCCGCCTTCTTCGGACTGTGCGGCTTCATGGCCGTGGCATGCGATAAGGGATCAGATGACGCCGCACAGTCTGAAGCGGGTGTAAGGACCCGAGTGTGAGAGGCCAACATATGTGCTGCGCCAGGCCCTGAATCCCAGCCCCGCAGTGTTTTAACAATGTTAAGACACTGCGGGGCTGGGATTCATGGGCATCGCGAACCGCACCGGCCGACATTACATGATGCCAGAACATGGGCAGCGCTAACGGCGCTAGGCCAGGGGATAACACGACAGCGCAGACTCCTGTACAGCAAATAACAACGCTCGGGAGGCTGCACCCAGCACCAAGGTGGGATTCTTGACACCTGTGCTGCGTCTCATTACAAAGGGAACTCTCGCCTCCATTACACAGTTTGACTGTATAAAGGGCTAAATGTTATACGTGTTTCATTCAGCGTGTGCAAGGAGCGAAATTAAAAGAGCAACCTTTGACTTGTGCAGCACTACTGCTGCATAAGCTGTGGCTCTTCTACTTTCTAACCCCTGAGGGGGGGTTAAAGGTGACTTTTGAAATCGGTTCAATTAGGCTTCGGCCTACACTCTGCTCCACCTGCAGAGCCCGGGCTCCAACAACGCTAGTTGCTGTCCGGAAGTGCTGGCTGCACAGAGCCAAACACCTCGCCAATGTGTCAGTGGGGTCCAGCACCGCCAGCTGTTCCCCTGCTGTGTAGCCGGCAACGTGTCCTGCAAAAGCCACGCAGACACAACACACCCAAAGCTGCCGCCTGTGCAGGCTTCGGCCTACACTCCCCTCCCCCTGCTCCTCCTCCTCCTGCTCCTCCTCCTGCTGTCCCTGGGCTCTAACACACCGCCAGTTTTTGCCCAGATGTGCTAGCTGCACAGAGAAAAACACCAGCCAATGTGTCAGTGGGGTCCAGCACCGCCAGCTGTTCCCCTGCTGTGCAGCCGGCAACGTGTCCTGCAAAAGCCACGCAGACACAAGAACTGAAATTGAAGGGAACCTGTCCCCCCTCCCCCAGGCGTTTTTACGTTATCCAGCCACCTTGTACAGCGGTAATGCTGCATGTGTGCAAGGTGGCTCAGAAACGTATTCTCCTCGCACATGTGGAACTGAAAACACGTCCGCAATGTGTCCTCTGTGTGACCATTTAACCGTCCCGGTGGTGTGACTTTCCTTTGTAATGACACGCTGCAACCCCCTTGGTAGCGCTGCCCGTCTTCTGGCATCATTGTTTGGCTGGCTGCGCCTCTGCGGCCGCCCTGACCCGCACAACGCCCCTCGGTGTCTTATTTATTGGGACTGCGAGGGTGTGATTGATGGGCAGGATCAGTGCATCAGTTCGCCTGTCCCTCCTCTCCTTCCACCTTCTTCGGACTGTGCGGCTTCATGGCCGTGGCATGCGATAAGGGATCAGATGACGCCGCACAGTCTGAAGCGGGTGTAAGGACCCGAGTGTGAGAGGCGAACATATGTGCTGCGCCAGGCCCTGAATCCCAGCCCCGCAGTGTTTTAACAATGTTAAGACACTGCGGGGCTGGGATTCATGGGCATCGCGAACCGCACCGGCCGACATTACATGATGCCAGAACATGGGCAGCGCTAACGGCGCTAGGCCAGGGGATAACACGACAGCGCAGACTCCTGTACAGCAAATAACAACGCTCGGGAGGCTGCACCCAGCACCAAGGTGGGATTCTTGACACCTGTGCTGCGTCTCATTACAAAGGGAACTCTCGCCTCCATTACACAGTTTGACTGTATAAAGGGCTAAATGTTATACGTGTTTCATTCAGCGTGTGCAAGGAGCGAAATTAAAAGAGCAACCTTTGACTTGTGCAGCACTACTGCTGCATAAGCTGTGGCTCTTCTACTTTCTAACCCCTGAGGGGGGGTTAAAGGTGACTTTTGAAATCGGTTCAATTAGGCTTCGGCCTACACTCTGCTCCACCTGCAGAGCCCGGGCTCCAACAACGCTAGTTGCTGTCCGGAAGTGCTGGCTGCACAGAGCCAAACACCTCGCCAATGTGTCAGTGGGGTCCAGCACCGCCAGCTGTTCCCCTGCTGTGTAGCCGGCAACGTGTCCTGCAAAAGCCACGCAGACACAACACACCCAAAGCTGCCGCCTGTGCAGGCTTCGGCCTACACTCCCCTCCCCCTGCTCCTCCTCCTCCTGCTCCTCCTCCTGCTGTCCCTGGGCTCTAACACACCGCCAGTTTTTGCCCAGATGTGCTAGCTGCACAGAGAAAAACACCAGCCAATGTGTCAATGGGGTCCAGCACCGCCAGCTGTTCCCCTGCTGTGCAGCCGGCAACGTGTCCTGCAAAAGCCACGCAGACACAAGAACTGAAATTGAAGGGAACCTGTCCCCCCTCCCCCAGGCGTTTTTACGTTATCCAGCCACCTTGTACAGCGGTAATGCTGCATGTGTGCAAGGTGGCTCAGAAACGTATTCTCCTCGCACATGTGGAACTGAAAACACGTCCGCAATGTGTCCTCTGTGTGACCATTTAACCGTCCCGGTGGTGTGACTTTCCTTTGTAATGACACGCTGCAACCCCCTTGGTAGCGCTGCCCGTCTTCTGGCATCATTGTTTGGCTGGCTGCGCCTCTGCGGCCGCCCTGACCCGCACAACGCCCCTCGGTGTCTTATTTATTGGGACTGCGAGGGTGTGATTGATGGGCAGGATCAGTGCATCAGTTCGCCTGTCCCTCCTCTCCTTCCGCCTTCTTCGGACTGTGCGGCTTCATGGCCGTGGCATGCGATAAGGGATCAGATGACGCCGCACAGTCTGAAGCGGGTGTAAGGACCCGAGTGTGAGAGGCGAACATATGTGCTGCGCCAGGCCCTGAATCCCAGCCCCGCAGTGTTTTAACAATGTTAAGACACTGCGGGGCTGGGATTCATGGTCATCGCGAACCGCACCGGCCGACATTACATGATGCCAGAACATGGGCAGCGCTAACGGCGCTAGGCCAGGGGATAACACGACAGCGCAGACTCCTGTACAGCAAATAACAACGCTCGGGAGGCTGCACCCAGCACCAAGGTGGGATTCTTGACACCTGTGCTGCGTCTCATTACAAAGGGAACTCTCGCCTCCATTACACAGTTTGACTGTATAAAGGGCTAAATGTTATACGTGTTTCATTCAGCGTGTGCAAGGAGCGAAATTAAAAGAGCAACCTTTGACTTGTGCAGCACTACTGCTGCATAAGCTGTGGCTCTTCTACTTTCTAACCCCTGAGGGGGGGTTAAAGGTGACTTTTGAAATCGGTTCAATTAGGCTTCGGCCTACACTCTGCTCCACCTGCAGAGCCCGGGCTCCAACAACGCTAGTTGCTGTCCGGAAGTGCTGGCTGCACAGAGCCAAACACCTCGCCAATGTGTCAGTGGGGTCCAGCACCGCCAGCTGTTCCCCTGCTGTGTAGCCGGCAACGTGTCCTGCAAAAGCCACGCAGACACAACACACCCAAAGCTGCCGCCTGTGCAGGCTTCGGCCTACACTCCCCTCCCCCTGCTCCTCCTCCTCCTGCTCCTCCTCCTGCTGTCCCTGGGCTCTAACACACCGCCAGTTTTTGCCCAGATGTGCTAGCTGCACAGAGAAAAACACCAGCCAATGTGTCAGTGGGGTCCAGCACCGCCAGCTGTTCCCCTGCTGTGCAGCCGGCAACGTGTCCTGCAAAAGCCACGCAGACACAAGAACTGAAATTGAAGGGAACCTGTCCCCCCTCCCCCAGGCGTTTTTACGTTATCCAGCCACCTTGTACAGCGGTAATGCTGCATGTGTGCAAGGTGGCTCAGAAACGTATTCTCCTCGCACATGTGGAACTGAAAACACGTCCGCAATGTGTCCTCTGTGTGACCATTTAACCGTCCCGGTGGTGTGACTTTCCTTTGTAATGACACGCTGCAACCCCCTTGGTAGCGCTGCCCGTCTTCTGGCATCATTGTTTGGCTGGCTGCGCCTCTGCGGCCGCCCTGACCCGCACAACGCCCCTCGGTGTCTTATTTATTGGGACTGCGAGGGTGTGATTGATGGGCAGGATCAGTGCATCAGTTCGCCTGTCCCTCCTCTCCTTCCGCCTTCTTCGGACTGTGCGGCTTCATGGCCGTGGCATGCGATAAGGGATCAGATGACGCCGCACAGTCTGAAGCGGGTGTAAGGACCCGAGTGTGAGAGGCGAACATATGTGCTGCGCCAGGCCCTGAATCCCAGCCCCGCAGTGTTTTAACAATGTTAAGACACTGCGGGGCTGGGATTCATGGTCATCGCGAACCGCACCGGCCGACATTACATGATGCCAGAACATGGGCAGCGCTAACGGCGCTAGGCCAGGGGATAACACGACAGCGCAGACTCCTGTACAGCAAATAACAACGCTCGGGAGGCTGCACCCAGCACCAAGGTGGGATTCTTGACACCTGTGCTGCGTCTCATTACAAAGGGAACTCTCGCCTCCATTACACAGTTTGACTGTATAAAGGGCTAAATGTTATACGTGTTTCATTCAGCGTGTGCAAGGAGCGAAATTAAAAGAGCAACCTTTGACTTGTGCAGCACTACTGCTGCATAAGCTGTGGCTCTTCTACTTTCTAACCCCTGAGGGGGGGTTAAAGGTTACCTTTGAAATTGGTTCAAGTAGGCTTCGGCCTACACTCTGCTCCCCCTGCAGAGCCCGGGCTACAACACCGCTCGTTGCTGTCCGGAAGTGCTGGCTGCACAGAGCCAAACACCTCGCCAATGTGTCAGTGGGGTCCAGCACCGCCAGCTGTTCCCCTGCTGTGCAGCCGGCAACGTGTCCTGCAAAAGCCACGCAGACACTTGCTCTTGTACCTTCTGCTCCCCATCCTGGTTCCAGTACCGTCAGCTGGTTCCGGGCAGAGCCTTTGGCTTAGGTGCCTCCCTCTGGGTATCCGAGTTCCACCAACGTCAGGTGGTCCTTGGTAGTGCTTTCAGGCACGGGTACCTCCTGCTTAGTAACCGGGTTCCAGTAACGTCAGCTGGTCCTCGGTAGTTCCATTGGCTCTTGGACCTTCGGCTACCCATCCGGGTTCCAGCACCGTCAGCTGGTTCTCGGCAGTGTCTTTTGCTCTTGTACCTTCTGCTCCCCATCCTGGTTCCAGTACCGTCAGCTGGTTCCGGGCAGAGCCTTTGGCTTAGGTGCCTCCCTCTGGGTATCCGAGTTCCACCAACGTCAGGTGGTCCTTGGTAGTGCTTTCAGGCACGGGTACCTCCTGCTTAGTAACCGGGTTCCAGTAACGTCAGCTGGTCCTCGGTAGTTCCATTGGCTCTTGGACCTTCGGGTAGCCATCCGAGTTCCAGTTCCATCAGCTGGTTCTCGGCATTTTCTCAGCCTTCTTGTACCTTCTGCTACATTTCCAAGTTCAAGAGACTAAACACGATGACCCGGAAGAACACCCCTAAGATGACGACGACACCAGAGACGACAACCACCGTGATGACGACGACCCTGGAGACGATGACCCTGAAGACCACCCCGATGACGACGACCCCGGAGACCACCCCGATGACGACGACCCCGGAGACGACGACCCTGGAGACGACGACGACCTGGAAGACCGAGAAGCAGAAGAACAAGAGGCTGCAGAACAAAGAGCAGAAGGACATTAAGCATAACACAAAATATCAGAGCAAAAAAATATTATGTAAATTATAAGCAGAAGAAGACTAAGCAGTGTATGGGGGTGAGTCCGTTCCTCCTCGTGGTGCCCCTGGATAAAGCCTGATGCTGCAGGCCAAACTGAACGCGGACAAATGTAACTGGTTTGTGACAGGCAGAACGGAAGGTGTAATCTTCAAACTTTTATAGATAACAACTACGGGAATGCCTGTCACAAATAAGAATATGATGAAGAAGTTGAATATGATGAAGATAATAGTAAAATAAAAAGAATATGAACAATGTAACCCAAAAAATAATAGGTAGAAGATGAAGAAGAAGATGAATAAGGTGAAGAAGTTGATGTCAAAGAAGCTGATGATGAGGATAATTAAGAAGAAAGCGTGGGAGAAGTAAAAAAGAAGGTGAAGGGCGTGGAAGTAGTGAAACATCAATATCTGACATAAAAAAAAAAAAAAATAACATAGTCAAATTCTTTCTAACGCCGAACTTCATAAAAAAAAATTAAAAATCCTGCTATTCTATTACATTGGGCTAAACCTCTGTCCCTTTAATATCTCCGCCACGTCCCCCAATACATCCTACATTATTCTTAGTTGTTTTCCTTCATGTAGAATGAACCTACAAGTTTATAAAGGGTTTATTTTAATTCCGATATTTTCGTCCCATTGACTTGCATTGGGATCGGGTATCGGTATCGGATTGGATCCGATATTTTGACGGTATCGGCCGATACTTTCCGATACCGATACTTTCCGATATCGGAAAGTATCGCTCAACACTACTAACCACAACACACCCCTAACCCTAATCCCAACCCTAACCATAACCCTAACCACATGCCTAGCCCTAACCCTAGGGCTATGTGCCCACGTTGCGGATTTGTGAGCGGATTTTTCCGCACTGGTTTTGAAAAATCTGCAGGTAAAATGCACTGCGCTTAACCTGCGGATTTACCGCGGATTTCCAGTCTTTTTTGTGCGGATTTCACCTGCAGATTCCTATTATGGAGCAGGTGTAAAACGCTGCGGAATCCGCACAAAGAATTGACATGCTGCGGAAAATACAACACAGCATTTCCACGCGGTATTTTCCGCACCATGGGCACTGCGGATTTGGTTTTCCATAGGTTTACGTGGTACTGTAAACGTGATGGAAAACTGCTACAAATCCGCAGCGACCAATCCGCTGCGGATCCCCAGCCAAATCCACACCGTGTGCACATAGCCTAATTCTAACCCTAACCCTAATTGTAACCCTAACCCTAATTGTAACCCTAACCCTAATTGTAACCCTAAACCTAATTCTAACCCTAACCCTAAGTGCAACCCTAACCCTAATTAACCCTAATTGCAACCCTAACCCTAATTGCAACCCTAACCCTAATTGCAACCCTAATCCTAATTGCAATCCTAACCCTAATTCTAACCCTAACCCTAAGTGCAACCCTAACCCTAAGTGCAACCCTAACCCTAAGTGCAACCCTAAGTGCAATCCTAAGTGCAACCCTAACCCTAAGTGTAACCCTAACCCTAAGTGCAACCCTAACCCTAAGTGCAACCCTAACCCTAAGTGCAACCCTAGCCCTAACCCTAACCTAGTGGAAAAATAAAAATAAATATATTTTCTTTATTTTTTTATGTTCCCTGCCTATGGGGGTGATAAAGGAGGGGTTTATTTACTATTTTTTTATTTTGATCGCTGTGATAGAACCTATCACAGCGATCAAAATGTACCTGGAAAGAATCTGCCGGCCGGCAGATTCGGCGGGCGCACTGCACATGCGCCTGCCATTTTGGAAGATGGCGGCACCCATGGAGAAGACGGACGGACACCGGGAGGGACATCGGAGCTTGGTAAGTATGGGGCGGTGGGATCGGAGCACGGGGGTGGGATCAGAGCACGGGGGAGCGGACAGGAGGATGGAGGGCATGACAGGACAGAGAGGAGGAGATCGGTGGTGGGGGGGCAGATTGGGGTCTCCAGCCATGGCCGATGCTGTTGCAGCATCGGCCATGGCTGGATTGTAATATTTCACCAATTTTCATAGGTGAAATATTACAGATTGCTCTGATTGGCTGTTTCACTTTCAACAGCCAATCAGAGTGATTGTAGCCATGGGGGGGTGAAGCCACCCCCCCCTGGGCTGAAGCGCCCCTCCCCCTGTCCCTGCAGATTAGGTGAAATCGGAGTTAACCCTTCCACCCGATCTGCAGGGATGCGATCCCTCCATGATGCCACATAGGTGTCACAGGTCGGATTGGCACCGACTTTCATGACGCCTACGTGGCGTCAAAGGTCGGGAAGGGGTTAAATAATTTTACAACCAGGAGCCTGCTAATGCAGCTGTTGCCCTTGCTTGTAAAAACTGGGGAATGAATGGAAAGCAGGGGAACATATCTACCTAGACTTGCGGTGCTGCGCCCCCTGCTGGCATAAACTCATATGAACTCTAGCGTGGGAATTTTTCAGAATATTTTCTCACGCTCGAGTTAATATGAGGTTATGCCAGCTTCAAGTAAATGAACTGGATGCACAGGTAATTTTTTCTTCTATCCTTCCAGTAGACGGGCATGGCACCAGGAGATGGAATAGGATCCTTGATGCGAACAAGTGGCTAAGACGATGGCGCAGACAACAAGGATTCAGATTCCTGGACAACGGTGTGAATTACCTGTACGACGGACTCCTCGCCAGAGATGGACTACACCTCTACAAACCTGGGAAACACACATTCACCAGAAAAGTCACTACACCCATCAGGAGGGTGTTAAACTAGATGAAGGATGTGAGGTGTGTAAGATAGCGCTTACTGTATGTGTTGAGGGACACTCGCTTAGCAACGGGATTCAGTCACACAGGCATGATTTTCTCCATTAAACTGTCCATGCAGTTTATTTAGACATCATAAACCGCCATGTTACACATCACACATATAGTTCATTGTACACGGCTTCAAACACTTTTCAGACACTACACCCGCCAGTCCTCCTCTGGCTAGTTCCCAGGGGTGTCCGTGCGCCATATCAATGTCTCTACTCACATAACATGACATTCTGTTGCAGTCTCTAAACACGCCGGACCTCACTTCGTCCAGTTACCATGGGAGACCACACAGTTCATTAACTTCCATGGAACATCATAGGCACTAACAGTCTGTTCCACTGGCAGATACCCATCTGCCCATAACCCCCTTTATCTGGAGTTACTTTACAGGAGCTCCTGCTCCACACGATGACTCCTCGTCAGTCCTCTCTCCCAGGGAAGCTGCCTAACTGGGATCACAATCCTGGACAATGCCTTGCTCACCAAGCCACCCGACAGTTCCAGGCCCACAGAAGGACGGTAGCTTCCCGAACACAGTAGCCATCACAGGCTCTGCAGGACCATGGCCTCACCCCGTGCTCTTCAGGAATCCAGTCCTACTCTCAGGATATTCCAACACAGAGGCCATACAGGACCTGACACAACCTCCATATGACCAGACCTCAGTCACATTATATCACTGTAGCCACCCCCATAGGTGGGAGGTGTGTGCGGTCAGTCAGACCCGCTTAGCTCTCCGACTAACCCTGTAAGCCTCTCTTTACAACTACACAAACACTTGTGGGACTACAGGTCCCAGAATGTACAGCACCATGGAATCAATGGTGCTACATAAATAATAATAATAACAACAACAACAACATTACTGGCATACAGCGCAGTACGACCATTCACAATGATGCCGGTCAGTGTCTCACTATCACAGTTACTCCTGTGACTGCCATGCACTCCCATGGCCTCAATACGCCTCCGTGTGTATTCTGAGGGGAATATACAGATATACAGTGCCCCTAGCTGTAACAGGGGTCAATGCCTCATCACAGGTGCGACCGTCTGTTTAGAATGGATCATAAAAATTGGAGAGGAGGAGGGGTTTGTCTTTAAGAAAAATCTTGTTTAAAGTTCACTTTAATGGAGGATATTAGTGAAGGGAATGAGAATGTCGAGTCCACATGGTTCGAAATACATGGAGGGAAAAAAGTAATAAAATTCTCATTGGAGTCTGTTACAAACCCCCATACACTCACTGGCCACTTTATTAGGTACACCTGTCCAACTTCTTGTTAACACTTAATTTCTAATCAGCCAATCACATGGCGGCAACTCAGTGCATTTAGGCATGTAGACATGGTCAAGACAATCTCCTGCAGTTCAAACCGAGCATCAGTATGGGGAAGAAAGGTGATTTGAGTGCCTTTGAACGTGGCATGGTTGTTGGTGCCAGAAGGGCTGGTCTGAGTATTTCAGAAACTGCTGATCTACTGGGATTTTCACGCACAACCATCTCTAGGGTTTACAGAGAATGGTCCGAAAAAGAAAAAAAATCCAGTGAGCGGCAGTTCTGTGGGCGGAAATGCCTTGTTGATGCCAGAGGTCAGAGGAGAATGGGCAGACTGGTTCGAGCTGATAGAAAGGCAACAGTGACTCAAATCGCCACCCGTTACTACCAAGGTAGGCCTAAGAGCATCTCTGAACGCACAGTGCGTCGAACTTTGAGGCAGATGGGCTACAGCAGCAGAAGACCACACCGGGTACCACTCCTTTCAGCTAAGAACAGGAAACTGAGGCTACAATTTGTACAAGCTCATCGAAATTGGACAGTAGAAGATTGGAAAAACGTTGCTTGGTCTGATGAGTCTCGATTTCTGCTGCGACATTCGGATGGTAGGGTCAGAATTTGGCGTAAACAACATGAAAGCATGGATCCATCCTGCCTTGTATGGAGCATCTTTGGGATGTGCAGCCGACAAATCTGCGGCAACTGTGTGATGCCATCATGTCAATATGGACCAAAATCTCTGAGGAATGCTTCCAGCACCTTGTTGAATCTATGCCACGAAGAATTGAGGCAGTTCTGAAGGCAAAAGGGGGTCCAACCCGTTACTAGCATGGTGTACCTAATAAAGTGGCCGGTGAGTGTATATCATAGAAATCATGGAAAGTCTACTACTAAGGCAGATGAAACTGCAACCCATAATGAGGTCCTTGTTATGGGGGACTTTAACTACTTGGATATTAACTGGGAAACAGAGATCTGCGAAACCTATAAAGGCAACAGGTTTCTGCTAATAACCAAGAAAAATTATCTTTCACAATTGGTGCAGAATCTAACCAGAGGAGCAGCACTTTTAGACCTAATACTATCTAATAGACTGACAGAATAACAAATCTGCAGGTCATTGGGCATCTAGGAAATAACGAACACAATATTGTACAGTTCCACTTGTATTTCGCTAGGGGGACTTGTCAGGGAGTCACAAAAACACTGAACTTTAGGAAGGCAAAGTTTGACCTGCTTAGAGATACCCTTAATCTGGTTGACTGGGACAATGTCCTCAGAAATAAGAATACAGATAATAAATGGGAAATGTTTAAGAACATCCTAAATAGGCACTGTAAGCGGTTTATACCTTGTGGGAATAAAAGAAGAAATAGGAAAAACCCAATGTGGCTAAACAAAGAAGTAAGAGGGGCAATTAACAGTAAAAAGAAAGCATTTCAACTACTAAAGCAGGATGGCACAGTTGAAGCTCTAAAAACTATAGGGAGAAAAATAATTTATCTAAAAAAAGAATTAAAGCTGCCAAAAAGGAAACAGAGAAGCACATTGCTAAGGAGAGTAAAACTAATCCCAAACTGTTCTTCAACTATATCAATAGTAAAAGAATCAAAAGTGAAAGTGTAGGCTCCTTAAAAAATTGTGAGGAAAGAATGGTTGTAGATGACAAAGAAAAAGCTAATATATTAAACACCTTCTTCTCCACGGTATTCACAGTGGAAAATAAAATACTAGGTGAAATGCAGAGAGACAAAGAAAACCGTATATTAAGGGTCACCAAACTAACCCAAGAAGAGGTGCAAAACCGGCTAAATAAGATTAAAATAGATAAATCTCCGGATCCAGATGGCATACACCCACGAATACTAAGAGAACTAAGTAATGTAATAGACAAACCATTATTTCTTATTTTTAGGGACTCTATAGCGACGGGGTCTGTTCCACAGGACTGGAGCATAGCAAATGTGGTACCATTATTCAAAAAGGGCTCTAAAAGTGAACCTGGAAATTATAGGTCAGTAAGTCTAACCTCTATTGTTGGTAAAATATTTGATGGGTTTCTGAGGGATGTTATTCTGGATTATCTCAATGCGAATAACTGTTTAACTCCATATCAGCATGGGTTTATGAGGAATCGCTCCTGTCAAACTAATCTAATCAGTTTTAATGAAGAGGTAAGCTATAGACTGGATCAATGTGAGTCATTGGACATGGTATATCTTGATTTTTCCAAAGCGTTTGATACCGTGCCACACAAGAGATTAGTGCAAAAATGAGAATGCTGGGTCTGTGGGAAAATGTGTGTAAATGGGTATGTAACTGGCTTAGTGATAGAAAGCAGAGGGTGGTTATAAATGGTACAGTATATTCTCTAACTGGGTCGCTGTGACCAGTGGGGTACCGCAGGGATCGGTGTTGGGACCTATTCCGTTTAACATATTTATTAACGATCTGGTAGAAGGTCTACACAGTAGAATATCGATATGTGCAGATGATACAAAACTACCGTATTTTTCGGACTATAAGACGCACCGGACTATAAGGCGCACCCAGGTTTTAGAGGTGGAAAATAGGGAAAAAAAATATTTGAAGCAAAAAATGTGGTAAAATATTTAATAACATAAATAACATACTATTATATGTGGTGTTATTATATATAATAGTATGTTATTATGTTGGAAGCTGCGGGACCAGTGTGGTGTCTGTGAAGTACGATATGAAGACACTGGAGGGTGAGTATAAGAATGGGGGCACAGGGCTTATATTGAAAGCACCACTCCAGCACTGCAAAATAGCACTGGAGTGCTGCTTTAAAATCCCATGGGAGAACTATAACTCCCAGCATGTCCTGCAGATCCTATGACATGCTGGGAGTTATAGTTCACCAAAGGAGTGGCAGAGTGCTTTATTGTGTTTTGTAAAGACTGACCTCTTAATTGTGGCAGCCAGCCACACAGTGGTGAGGTACAAGCATCCCATGACTGCACACACAGAGCCCTCCCTCTTGTTGCCTTTCCACAGCACAGGTTATGAGGAAGCTGCAGATTCTAGTGGGGAGCCTGAAGGACCTGTGATGATGTCAGGAAGAGGGAGGGCTCTGATCTGCCATGTGATGCTCCAGCCCGCCCACTTCTGACATCATCACAGGTCCTGTTTGTGCACAACACTCGGCATCCAGGCATGGCAGGCAGGTACACAGCGATCTCCTGGCCCCTGCTGCTGCCTCCTCCTCCCCAGGACACTCAAATCTCCCCGGAATCAGTGCTGGGGAAACTGTGTGTCCCTGCATAAGTGCAGTACTCATTTGCTGCTCCCGGCTCACCGCTCAGCTGATCGGTGAGCGGGGAGAAGCTAATAAATATTCACTGCACTTAATCAGCGGGGCCATGTGCTTTCCCCAGCAGCTGATTCCGGGCAGCGGGGACATCCTGAAGTGGGATATCATTGCGATCCCACTCACTGCTGCCCCCCTCCCCACATGCTATATCCGTACTATAAGACGCACCCACACTTTCCTCCCAAATTTGGAGGAAAAAAAGTGCATCTTATAGTCCGAAAAATACGGTATGTAAAGCAGTCAATACTAGTGATGAGCGAGCACAAAAATGCTCAGGTGCTCATAGCTCGGGTAGAGCAAATTGGAATGCTTTGGTGCTCGACCCGAGCAACGAGTCCAATGTAAGTCTATGGGAAACGCGAGCATTTTTGCTGTGGCCCCCCAGGAGGTCTTTACAGGATCTAAAAACAGTGGAAATTGTTTGGAACATTGCTCAAATGACATGGAAACATCATGGGGAAGACCCCTGGAAGCATTTCTGACTCCCAGGTCACTGCTTACGCCACTTTTACAGACTCACAAAAAACCATACATACGTATATAAGGCAAAATAAATAACCAGAAACAAAAATGCTCTTCCACACCTTGGGCTATGTTCACACGTAGCGTTTTGATGCATTTTTCAACTTTAGCATTGCTTTCAACCAAGACAAATGCATTCACTGGGAAATGTAATTTTAATATTTTACAACCTTAGCTGGCCATGTGGTGTGGGACACATCCTGTTGCATTTATGAAGGAGGGACTCTGAAAGTCACAAAGCCTATTTTTAAAAGGTAATCGGGCAGCCTTTACTATTCTTAAAGAACCAGCAGTTGGCCCTCACTATTCTTAGAGAGCCATCAGCCAGCTATGCTTTGCTGTTCCCATTATTAAACAGCGGGTCTCTTATCATGTTATTGCATATGCAGTGAGTGGCAGGGCTACCCAAATTTTGGATGCACCCTAATACCCCTTTGATGAGACTTACAGGAGGGCCACCTGAAAGCAAATGTTCCCATTATTATGAAGTTGGTACTCCCATACTGCTAGCCTATGCAGTGAATGCAAGGCCTGCAGCAAATTTAGATGCATGCCAATACCCCTTAGAACAGCCACCCCAATACCCCTTAGAACAGCCACCCAAATACCCCTTTGAAGAGCCGTACAGGATGGCCACCTGAAAGCAATGTTCCCATTATTAGGAAGTTGGTACTCCTATACTCACGGCTTTCAGTATCACCTCTATGCTGATGACACACAGATCTACATCTCTGGACCAGATATCACCTCCCTACTAACCAGAATCCCACAATGTCTGTCTGCTATTGCATCCTTCTTCTCCGCTAGATTTCTAAAACATAATATGGACAAAACAGGATGCATCTTCTATCCCCCATCCCACTCGACCCCCCCAGCGGTTCTGTCCATTAAAGTAAATGGCTGCCCACTCTCCACAGTCCCGCAAGCTCGCTGTCGACCAAGCCACTGCACGACCAGCTCTACCCTCACTCAACCCTTGTAGATTGTGAGCCCTCGCAGGCAGGGTCCTCTCTCCTCCTCTACCAGTCATGACTTGTATTGTTTAAGATTACTGTACTCTTTTTTTTTTTTTGTTATGTATACCCCTTTTCTCATGTGAATCGCCATGGAACAAATGGCGCTATAATAATAAATAATAATAATACTGTTTGCTTATGCATTGCATGCAAGGCCTGCCTTGGATCAAATTTAGACACACACCAATATCCCTTTGAAGAGACATCCTGTATGGCCACCTGAAAGCATTGCTCCCATTATTAGAAATTTGGTACTCCCATACTGTTTGCCTATGCATTTAATGCAAGGCCTGCCCTGCCCCAAAGGTAAACGCCCCCCAAAAACCCTTTGAACAGATGTCCTGGATGGCGACATGAAACAAAAGTTCCCATTATTATTAATTGTGTACTCCCAAAGTGTTTGCCCACAAAGTGAGTTCAAGGCCTGCTCCAAATTTGCACGCACCCCAATAACCCTTTGAACAGATATTCTGAATGGCCACCTGAAAGCATTGTTCCCATTATTAGAAATTTGGTACTCCCATACTGTCTGCCTGTGTAGTGAATTGTTGAGCCAGAAGAACCTGCATTGGAGAATGTCAATGTTGAGGATGAAGACCCGGCATTGGAGCATTGCAGTCTTGAGGCTAAACACCCGGCAGTGTAGTATTTCAGTATTGAGTATGAAGTACATGCATTGGAGAATTGCAGTGTTGAGGATGAAGACCCGGCAGTGGAGAATGTCAGTGTTGAGGCTGGAAAACCTTCAGGGGAGAATTTCAGTGTTGAGTCAGAAGAAACTGCAGTGGAGAATTGCAGTGTTGAGGCTGAAGAACGTGCATTGGTGAATTGCAGTGGTGAGCCTGAAGAACCTGCAGTGGACAATTGCAGTACTGAGGCCAAAGAAACTGCAGAGGAGAATTGCAGTGTTGAGGCCAAAGAATCAGCAGTGGAGAATTGCAGTGTTGAGGCTGAACACCGGGCAGTGGAGCATTTAAGTGTTGAGCCTGAAGAACCAGCAGTGGAGAATTGCAGTGTTGAGCCTGAAGAACCTGCAGTGGACAATTGCAGTGTTGAGGCCAAGGAAACTGCAGTGGATAATTGCAGTGTTGAGGAGGAAGAACTGACAGTGGAGAATTGCCTTGTCGAATCTGACCAACCAACAAAGTTGACATTATTAGGAAGTGGGTCTCCTATACTGTTTGACTATGCAGTGAATGCAATGCCTAGCATCAAATTCGGATACACCCCAATACCCCTTGGAAGAGACGTGGAGGAGGGCCTACTAAAAATCTCTTCCCATTACAAAGGAACGGGTCTCCTAAACTTGTAATGCCCATGCAGTAAGTGTATGGGCTGACAAACATTTCCCCCTGGGGGGTATACAGCAGCATACTGTCAAAAAATGTGGGTTATGGGCATCTTAAACACCCTTATAAACAATAACGTGGGTCTTCCATTACGGACCACGTTTACCCAATGATCTAGTGGTGGAGAAAGAGACGTGGAGCTGGCCTCCTAAAAATCTCTTCCCATTACAAAGGAGTGGGTCTCCTATACTTGTAATGCCCATGCAGTAAGTGTATGGGCTGAAAAACATTTACACCAGGGAGTATACAGCAACATACTGTCCAAAAATTTGGTTTACGGGCATCATAAACACCCTTAAAAACAATAGCGTGGGTGTTGCATCACGGACCACGGTCACCATGGTGATCTACTGGTGGTGGATGATGAGGAGGAGGACGACAACAGCAAATAGGCCAAATCAGGAAGGGTATACCCACGTGTGGGTGTGAAGAGGTGCATGGGAATAAAGTTCCCAAAAAAGACTCTGGACTTGAGTTTATGTTTCGCTGCTATCATTCGGTGGCGTAGAGAAGTCTGGGCCAATCCAACCCTTGTTGATTTTTATGAGTCAGCCTGGCAGATGCGCTTATCAGTCATAATTCCACTAGCGGCAATAAATATCCGCTCTAACAAAATGCTAGCGACAGGGCAGGCCAGGACCTCCAAGGTGTAGAGACCCAGTTCATGCCACGTGTCCAGCTTCGATACCCAATAATTTTAAAACCACAGAGGAATCACGGAGGACGTTGGTACGGAAAGCAAGGTACTCCCTCAGCATCGTCCAAAACTTTGCACTCCTTGTGAGAGTACCCCATTCCTCAGGGCCAGTGCAATGACAGGGTCTGAGAAAAGTCTCCCAGAACTTTGCCAGTGTTCCCCTGCCTCTGCTGGACTGGAGTTGTGTCTCTCTCATCTGTACTCCTTGGTTGTCCAATAAACTGTGACCTCTGCCACCAGCATTTTCAGATGGGAGTATTTTTAAATAATTCGGCAACAAGGCCCTCTAGTACTGCACCATTTTAGTACACCTGTCTGCTTCTGGAATAAGAGATAGAAAGTTCTCCTTGTAGCGTGGGTCTAGAAGTGTCACCAACCAGTAATGTCTGTCACCCAAAATTTTGAGAATGCGAGGGTAGCGGGAAATACAGCGTAGCATAAACTTAGCCACATGTTCCAGATTCCTAACAGGCAAGACTTCTGTGTCCTCACCAAGAGGACGACTGACCATGTTCTCCTCCTCCTCTTCCTCTATGTCCTCAGGCCATCCACGCTGAACAGACGGTATGACAGTTTTGCTTGTAGTACTGTATATAGCGCATGAAAGTAGCTCCTGTTCTTCCTCCTTCTCATCTTCCTCATTGTCACCCAATCCATATTGGGATGAGATGAGGCTGGGCTGTGTGTAATCACCCTGTATGGTTCCTTGCTCCATCTCATCTTGCATCGGCTGCAATGTATCCTCTTTGATTGTGAGCAGAGAGCATTTCAGAACACAGAGAAGTGGGATGGTGACGCTAATTATGGCATCATTGCCACTCACAATCTTGGTGGAGTCCTCAAAGTTTTGAAGGATGGTACATATGTCTGACATCCATGTCCACTCCTGAGGTCTTATGTGTGGAGTTTGAACTGAATATCAATGGCCTTGTTGATGCTGGTAGTCAACAACTGCCCTCTTCTGCTCACAAATCCTTTCCAGCATCTGCAGTGTAGAGTTCCACTGCGTGAGGACATCACACAACAGTTGGTGAGCCGGAAGCTGCAAATGCTGCTGAAGCATGGCAAGGGCGGTGGAAGCTGTAGCTGACTTTCTAAAATGGACACACAGGCAGCATACTTTGACAAGCAGATCCAGCAGGTTAAGCACATGGGCCAGGCATAGTACATGTGTGAGCTCGCCTCACCTGACAACCGCCACCAGGTTCCGGCCATTGTCACACACAACCATGTCTGGTTGTATGTTCAGCGGTGTCAGCTACAGATCTGCCTGCTCTTTCAGAGCTGTCCACAACTCTTCAGGATTGTGCGGTTTGTCACCTAAGCATATAAGTTTCAGCACAGCCTGTTGCCACTTGGCTGAGGCAGTGCTGCAGTGCTTCCAGCTTGTGACTGATGTGCTCATTTCAGAGATGGAGGCTGATGAGGAGAAGGAGGAGGTGAAGGAGCTGTATACCATGGGGGCAACCCTGATTGATGTAGGGCCCGCAATCCACGACATCGGGAGGACGTGTTCCATCCCAAGGTCTGACTGGGTCCTGGCTTCCACTAGGTTAACTGTCATGGTTCTCAATGGCAAGAGAACATAGTAAAGCATACAAAAGGACTAGCTTTTGGAAGATGGGAACTCGAGCTGACTGTGAGCTAAACCTACCGCACAACTAACAGTGGCCGGGTAGCGTGCCTACGTTTTATCCCTAGACGCCCAGCGCCAGCCGGAGGACTGACTGACCCTAGCAGAGGAAAATACAGACCTGACTTACCTCTAGAGAAATTTTCCCCAAAAGGCAGACAGTAGCCCCCACATATATTGTCGGTGATTTCAGAGGAAATTGACATACGAAGTATGAAAATAGGTTTAGCAAATTGAGGTCCGCTTACTAGATAGTAGGAAGACAGAAAAGGGAACTACACAGTCAGCTGAAAACCCTTTCAAAACACCATCCTGAAATTACTTTAAGACTCTAATATCAACTCATGACACCAGAGTGGCAATTTCAACTCACAAGAGCTTCCAGCCTCAGAAATATTCAATCACAGAGAACTGGAACAAAAATGCAAAACAAACTTAGGACTAAAAGTCCAACTTAGCTGATAGTAGTCTAGGAGCAGGAACATGCAACAGAAAGGCTTCTGGTAACATTGTTGGCCGGCATAGAAATGACTGAGGAGCAAGGTTAAATAGAAAACTCCCACATCCTGATGGAAACAGGTGAACAGAGGAGATGAAGCACACAAGTTCAGTACCACCAGTGACCACCGGGGGAGCCCAGAAACCAAATTCACAACAGTACCCCCCCCCCTCAAGGAGGGGGCACCGAACCCTCACCAGAACCACCAGGGCGATCAGGATGAGCCCTATGAAAGGCACGGACCAAATCGGAGGCATGAACATCAGAGGCTGTCACCCAAGAATTATCCTCCTGACCGTAGCCCTTCCACTTGACCAGATACTGAAGTCTCCGTCTGGAAACACGGGAGTCCAAGATCTTCTCGACAACGTACTCCAACTCACCCTCAACCAACACCGGAGCAGGAGGCTCAACGGAAGGCACAACTGGTACCTCATACCTGCGCAACAATGACCGATGGAAGACATTATGAATAGAAAAAGATGCAGGGAGGTCCAAACGAAAGGACACAGGGTTAAGAATCTCCAATATCTTGTACGGGCCGATGAACCGAGGCTTAAACTTAGGAGAAGAAACCTTCATAGGGACAAAACGAGAAGACAACCACACCAAGTCCCCAACACAAAGACGAGGACCAACACGACGACGGCGGTTGGCAAACTGCTGAGTCTTCTCCTGGGACAACTTCAAATTGTCCACCACATGCCCCCAAATCTGATGCAACCTCTCCACCACAGCATCCACTCCAGGACAATCCGAAGACCACCTGACCGGAAGAGAAACGAGGATGAAACCCCGAATTACAGAAGAAAGGAGAAACCAAGGTGGCAGAACTAGCCCGATTATTGAGGGCAAACTCCGCCAAGGGCAAAAAGGCAACCCAATCATCCTGATCCGCAGACACAAAACACCTCAAATAAGTCTCCAAGGTCTGATTAGTTCGCTCGGTCTGGCCATTAGTCTGAGGATGGAAAGCAGATGAAAAAGACAAATCAATGCCCATCCTAGCACAGAATGCTCGCCAAAATCTAGACACGAATTGAGTTCCCCTGTCAGAAACGATATTCTCCGGAATACCATGCAAGCGAACCACATTTTGAAAAAACAGAGGAACCAGCTCGGATGAGGAAGGCAATTTAGGCAAGGGGACCAAATGGACCATCTTAGAGAAACGGTCACACACCACCCAGATGACAGACATCTTCTGAGAAACAGGGAGATCAGAAATAAAATCCATGGAGATGTGAGTCCAAGGCCTCTTCGGAATAGGCAAAGATAACAACAATCCACTAGCCCGAGAACAACAAGGCTTGGCCCGAGCACAAACATCACAAGACTGCACAAAACCTCGCACATCTCGCGACAGGGAAGGCCACCAGAAGGACCTAGCCACCAAATCCCTGGTACCAAAGATTCCAGGATGACCAGCTAACGCAGAAGAATGGACCTCCGAGATGACTCTACTGGTCCAATCATCCGGAACAAACAGTCTACCAGGCGGGCAACGATCAGGTCTATCCGCCTGAAACTCCTGTAAGACCCGTCGCAAGTCTGGGGAAACAGCAGATAATATCACTCCATCCTTAAGGATACCTGTAGGTTCAGAATTACCAGGGGAATCAGGCTCAAAACTCCTAGAAAGGGCATCCGCCTTCACATTTTTAGAACCCGGTAGGTAAGAAACCACAAAATTAAACCGAGAGAAAAATAACGACCAGCGCGCCTGTCTAGGATTCAGGCGCCTGGCAGACTCAAGATAAATCAAATTCTTGTGGTCGGTCAATACCACCACCTGATGTCTAGCCCCCTCAAGCCAATGACGCCACTCCTCAAAAGCCCACTTCATAGCCAAGAGCTCCCGATTACCAATATCATAATTTCGCTCAGCGGGCGAAAATTTACGAGAAAAGAACGCGCAAGGTCTCATCACGGAGCAGTCGGAACTTTTCTGCGACAAAACCGCCCCAGCTCCGATTTCTGAAGCGTCGACCTCAACCTGAAAAGGAAGAGTAACATCAGGCTGCCGCAATACAGGGGCGGAAGAAAAGCGGCGCTTAAGCTCCCGAAAGGCCTCCACAGCAGCAGGGGACCAATCAGCAACATCAGCACCCTTCTTAGTCAAATCAGTCAACGGCTTAGCAACATCAGAAAAACCAGTTATAAATCGACGATAAAAATTAGCAAAGCCCAAAAACTTCTGAAGGCTCTTAAGAGAAGAGGGTTGCGTCCAATCACAAATAGCCTGAACCTTGACAGGGTCCATCTCAATGGAAGAGGGGGAAAAAATGTACCCCAAAAACGAAATCTTTTGAACCCCAAAAACACACTTAGAACCCTTTACACACAAGGAATTAGAGCGCAAAACCTGAAAAACCCTCCTGACCTGTTGGACATGAGAGTCCCAGTCATCCGAAAAAATCAAAATATCATCCAGATACACAATCATAAATTTATCCAAATATTCACGGAAAATATCATGCATAAAAGACTGAAAGACTGAAGGGGCATTTGAAAGACCAAAAGGCATTACCAAATACTCAAAATGGCCCTCAGGCGTATTAAATGCGGTTTTCCACTCATCCCCCTGCTTAATTCGCACTAAATTATACGCCCCACGAAGATCAATCTTAGAGAACCACTTGGCCCCCTTTATTCGAGCAAACAAATCAGTAAGCAGTGGCAAAGGATACTGATATTTAACCGTGATTTTATTCAAAAGCCGATAATCAATACACAGCCTCAAAGAGCCATCTTTTTTAGATACAAAGAAAAAACCGGCTCCTAAGGGAGATGACGAAGGACGAATATGTCCCTTTTCCAAGGACTCCTTAATATATTCCCGCATAGCAGCATGTTCAGGCACAGATAGATTAAATAAACGACCCTTTGGAAACTTACTGCCCGGAATCAGATCTATAGTACAATCGCAATCTCTGTGCGGAGGTAGTGAACCAAGTTTAGGCTCCTCAAAAACGTCACGATAATCAGATAAAAATTCCGGAATCTCAGAGGGAATAGATGACGAAATGGAAACCAAAGGTACGTCCCCATGAGTCCCCTGACATCCCCAGCTTAACACAGACATTGCCTTCCAGTCGAGGACTGGGTTATGAGATTGCAGCCATGGCAATCCAAGCACCAACACATCATGTAGATTATACAACACAAGGAAGCGAATAATCTCCTGGTGATCCGGATTAATACGCATAGTTACTTGTGTCCAGTATTGTGGTTTATTACTAGCCAATGGCGTGGAGTCAATACCCTTCAGAGGTATAGGAACTTCCAGAGGCTCTAAATTAAACCCACAGCGTTTGGCAAAGGACCAATCCATAAGACTCAAAGCGGCGCCAGAGTCGACATAGGCGTCCGCGGTAATAGACGATAAAGAGAAAATCAGGGTCACAGATAGAATAAACTTAGACTGTAAAGTGCCAATTGAAACAGACTTATCAACCTTCTTAGTACGTTTAGAGCATGCTGATATAACATGAGTTGAATCACCACAATAGAAGCATAACCCATTTTTTCGCCTAAAATTCTGTCGTTCGCTTCTGGACAGAATTCTATCACATTGCATAATCTCTGGCGCCTTCTCAGTAGACACCGCCAAATGGTGCACAGGTTTGCGCTCCCGCAAACGCCGATCAATCTGAATGGCCATTGTCATGGACTCATTCAGACCTGTAGGCACAGGGAACCCCACCATAACATATTTAATGGCATCAGAGAGACCCTCTCTGAAATTCGCCGCCAGGGCGCACTCATTCCACTGAGTAAGCACAGACCACTTGCGAAATTTTTGGCAGTATATTTCAGCCTCATCTTGCCCCTGAGACAGGGCCATCAAGGCTTTTTCAGCCTGAATCTCTAAATGAGGTTCCTCATAAAGCAACCCCAATGCCAGGAAAAACGCATCCACATTGAGCAACGCAGGATCCCCTGGTGCCAAAGCAAATGCCCAATCCTGAGGGTCGCCCCGGAGCAAGGAAATTACAATCCTGACCTGCTGTGCAGGATCTCCAGCGGAGCGAGATCTCAGAGACAAAAATAATTTACAATTATGTTTGAAATTCTGGAAGCGAGATCTATCCCCGGAGAAAAATTCAGGTAAAGGAATTCTAGGTTCAGATATAGGAGCATGAATTACAAAATCCTGTAAACTTTGAACCTTCATAGCGAGATTATTCAAACCTGTAGCTAAACTCTGCTGATCCATTTTTATCAGGTGAAATCAGAACCATTCAAGGATTAGAAGGAGAGAGAGACGAAGGCTGCAGTAAGCAGAGATGCAAGTGAATCAACTAATGAGCAAACTCAGAAAAAAAAAAAAAAAAAATCTCTGCAGACTACTTTTCTCTCCTTTCTTCTGCAAATTATTTTAACCCTCGGCCGGCCAAACTGTCATGGTTCTCAATGGCAAGAGAACGTAGTAAAGCATACAAAAGGACTAGCTCTTGGAAGATGGGAACTCGAGCTGACTGTGAGCTAAACCTACCGCACAACTAACAGTGGCCGGGTAGCGTGCCTACGTTTTATCCCTAGACGCCCAGCGCCAGCTGGAGGACTGACTGACCCTAGCAGAGGAAAATACAGACCTGACTTACCTCTAGAGAAATTTTCCCCAAAAGGCAGACAGTAGCCCCCACATATATTGTCGGTGATTTCAGAGGAAATTGACATACGAAGTATGAAAATAGGTTTAGCAAATTGAGGTCCGCTTACTAGATAGTAGGAAGACAGAAAAGGGAACTACACAGTCAGCTGAAAACCCTTTCAAAACACCATCCTGAAATTACTTTAAGACTCTAATATCAACTCATGACACCAGAGTGGCAATTTCAGCTCACAAGAGCTTCCAGCCTCAGAAATATTCAATCACAGAGAACTGGAACAAAAATGCAAAACAAACTTAGGACTAAAAGTCCAACTTAGCTGATAGTAGTCTAGGAGCAGGAACATGCAACAGAAAGGCTTCTGGTAACATTGTTGGCCGGCATAGAAATGACTGAGGAGCAAGGTTAAATAGAAAACTCCCACATCCTGATGGAAACAGGTGAACAGAGGAGATGAAGCACACAAGTTCAGTACCACCAGTGACCACCGGGGGAGCCCAGAAACCAAATTCACAACAGTTAACCCAGTGTGCCGTCAGCGAGATGTACCGTCCCTGCCCACAAGCGTGTCTGTGGTTGGGTGGACTTTCCCAGTAACAGCATTGTTTAGAACATGGCTAATGTTGTGGGACATGTACTCGTGTAATGCGCAGATGGCACAATGGGAGAAATAGTGGCGGCTGGTGACAGAGTACCTTGGGACTGCTGCTGCCATCAGGTTGTGGAAAGCTTCCATCTCCACGAGCCTAAAAGGCAACTTTTTGAGCGCAAGTAGATGAGAAATGTGTGGACTGTGGGGCGTTGGTAGCTTATTTCCGCTTGAGTTCCAAGGACTGGGGTATGGACAACTGAACGCTGCGCTGGGACAAAGACGTGTATGTGCTTGATGATGGTGCTAGTTGAGTGTGTAATGACAGGTTCAGGGCACGAGGCATCTTCGCATGCACCATGGACAAGGGATTGGTTTGCACGCACAACCGGGGGAGAAGCAGTGGTGTCAAGTGCAGACACTGTTCCTGGACCCTGGGGTTCAGCCCACAAAGTCGGGTGCTTTGCTGCCATGTGCCTAACCATGCTGGTGGTGGTCAGGCTGGTAGTTTTGCTACCCTTGCTTATGTGGGCATGGCGGTTGGTGCAAATGGCCTGTTTGGGGTTATCTTTGAAAGTCTTTGAAAAACAACCAGACTTGGGAAGACCTTACAGTTTGACTGGCAACTACCGTCATGGTGGTGCTGCATGGAACGGTTGCCCGCCTTCTGTCGGAATCCACCACACTGCTTCTTCCTGCCTGTTGGGGTGCTACGCCTTCCACCCCCTGTGTGCTGCTGTCCTCGCCCTGCATGTCCTCCTGCCAGGTTGGGTCAGTTACTATATCATCCACCACCTCCTATTCCACTTCTGCACCCTGGTCCTCCTCCTGACTTTCTGACAATTGCGTCTCATCATCGTCCATCTCTTGTGACACGTTCCCACCATCGCCAGGGTGAGGAATATGCAGTCCACACTCACGGCTACTCAGACTTGACCTTGTGGAACACAGGGTGGTGGTGGTGGCGGAAAAGTGACTGGAAGCACTATCCACTATCCAACCAACAACCTTTTGACATTGCTCTGGGCTAAATAGCGGTGTGCTGCTGCGGTCCCCTGGTAACTGGGACAGGAAGGTCTGGTGAGAAGATGTGGGTGTTTGTTGTGGCACAATTTCAGCTTGCCCACGGCCTCGGCATGCACCATCATCATCACTTCCCCGTTCCTTGCCACGCGCCTTGCCCATTTCACTACAAATGCCTGAATTTGGAGCAAACTTATATGAAATCCGTGGTGAAAGAAAACCACAGTTTAAAATATCTGGCCTGGAGGTAACAATTTTTTTTTCAGCAAACTGTTTGTCAATAACTAGACTAAGACCCAGCAAAAACAGTTCAAAGGAGGCCTCAACTGCCACAATTTTTAGCCCACTGATAGATGAGGCGTTTGACGGAGATACAAATAATTTAACGGGGGGCTCAAATGGCACTATTTTGAGCGCAATGATATGTGATGCCAGTGACGCAAATACCCCACTTTAAAATATCTGGCCAGTATTCTTTATTTTTACAGCAAAATGGTGTCAATAAATAGGCTAAGACACAACAAAAAAATTAAAAGGAGGCCTGAAATGGCACAATTTTCAGCGCAATGATATACGATCCGTGTGGCGGACAAAACCCAGTAGGTACATTTTTTTTTTGCAGCAAACTGGTGTCAAGAACTTGTTTAAGACACTCCAAGAAAATGTTACAGTACCACAAAAATGGCAGAATTTTCTGCGCACTCAGATGTGATCGCTCTGATGGCCAAACCCCTGTTTAAAATAGCTGGATTTTCACACTGCAAAATGGAAAGGATCTGGCAGTATCCTGCCCACTGATGGATGAGGCGTGTGATGGAGATACACCACTTTAAAATATCTGGCCTGTATTTTTTTTTTACAACAAAATAGTGTCAATAACTAGGCTAAGGCACAGCAAAAACAATTCAATGGAGCCCACAAATGCCACAATTTTTAGCCCACTGATAGGTGAGGAGTGTGACGGAGATACCATACTTTAAAATAACTAGCCTGTATTTTTTTTTAAACAGCAAAATAGTGTCAACAACTAGGCTAAGACACAGCAAAATCAGTTCAATTGAGGCCTCAATGCCACAATTTTTAGCCCACTGATAGGTGAGGCGTGTGATGGAGATACCCCACTTTTAAATATCTGGCCTGTATTTTTTTTGGGGGGGAAGCAAACCGGTGTGCACAACTAGGCTAAGACACAGCAAAAAAAAAATTAAACAGAGGGCTCAAATGGCACTATTTTGAGCGCAATGATATGTGATGCCAGTGACGCAGATACCCCACTTTAAAAAATCTGGCCTGTATTCTTTTTTTGACAGCAAAATGGTGTTAATAAATAGGCTAAGACCCAACAAAAAAAATTAAACGGAGGCCTGAAATGGCACAATTTAGAGCGCAATGATATGCGATCCATGTGGCGGACAATACCCTGCAGGTAAATAATTTTATTGCAGCAAACTGGTGTCAAGAACTTGTATAAGACACGCCAACAAAATTTTACACTACCACAAAAAGGGCAGAATTTTCTGTGCACTCAGATGCGATCGCTGTGATGGTCAAACCCCTGTTTAAAATAGCTGGATTTTCAGGCTGTACTATGGAAAGGATCTGGCTGTATTCTGCAGTGCCAACAAGCAAATGGAGAAAAAAAACAGTGTGTTCTGGATTGCTTTTGAATAAAATAATCAGGATTAAGATGCAGCAAAAAAAATTATTCCTGGCCACTGATACCTGGGGCTATGTATATACGGTCAATATCTGAAATAGGCAGCAGCAGACAGTAATGTAATGTACCCTCTTGCTGTATGCAATGAAGTATGCCACATACATTGCTTTCCTACCCAGCACTGATATCTATATACCCTGTAATTAGTCCGTAGAAGGACTGTTGGTTAAGCTGGATTTCAATAATGGTATACCCACACTAACTAATACAATTATAATTCTCTCCCTATCTCAGCAGCAACTGTCCCTACACTGGCTGATTCCAGAGCTGTGTGGCGAGCAGGGCGGCGCCAGGTCTGTTATAGACTTGATGATGCTGTGCGGCCAGCCAATCACTGTAATGCCACAACCAACATGGCTGTGGCATTACACTGCGTGGCAGACAATCCCTGAATGTTGATTGGCGGTCTAAAGAGTGCCAAACATGCAGGGCGGTGTCCCAAACTCCTGCCAAACAATCCCGGAAATTCTCTCCGTTTATCGAGCATCGCGAGCACTGTGATGCTCGGGCGAGCTCCGAGCATTACCGAGCATGCTTACTCATCACTAGTCAATACAAGAGAAGATAGTATTCTGCTACAGATGGATCTGGATAAGTTGGAAACTTGTCCCGAAAGGTGGCAGATGCAGTTTAACAATGATAAATGTAAGGTTATACACATGGGAAGAAGGAATCAATATAACCATTACACACTGAACGAAAAACCACTGGGTAAATCTGATATGGAGAAGAACTTGGGGATCCTACTTAATGATAAACTTACCTGGAGCAGCCAGTGCCAGGCAGCAGCTGCTAAGGAAAACAGGATCATGGGGTGCATTAAAAGAGGACTGGATACACATGATGAGAGCATTATACTGCCTCTGTACAAATCTCTGGTTAGACCGCACATGGAGTACTGCATTCAATTTTGGGCACCGGTGCTCAGAAAGGATATAATGGAACTAGAGCGAGTACAAAAGAGGGCAACAAAATTAATAAAGGGGATGGGGAACTTCAATACCCAGAGAGATTATCAAAATTAGGATTATTTAGTCTAGAAAAAAGACGACTGAGGGGCGATCTAATAACCATGTATAAGTATATAAGGGGACAATATAAATATCTCTCCGAGGATCTATTTATACCAAGGAAGGTGATGGTCACAAAGGGGCATTCTCTGTGTCTGGAGGAGAGAAGGTTTTTCCACCAACATAGAAGAGGATTCTTTACTGTTAGTGCAGTGAGAATCCGGAATTCCTTGCCTGAGGAGGTGGTGATGGTGAACTCAGTTGAGGGTTTCAAGAGAGGCTTGGATGTCTTCCTGGAGCGTAACAATATTAGGTTCTTTAGAAGGACATAGTTCTGGGGATTTATTCTGATGGAATATAGGCTGAACTGGATGGACAAATGTCTTCTTTCGGCCTTGCTAACTATGTTTCTATGTTACATTAGTGATCGCTGTAAACGATGCTTTTTTTCTGATATGTTTGGATGGAACTTTAGCATAAAAATAATTGCTATACAATTATAATTAAATTACATGAAAATACATTTTAATATAAAAAAATTAGTACTATAAAACATATTTATGTTCAGAATATTTTACAATATAAAGTCCATAAAATATGAGGCTAATTTGGAATGTTAGCTAATAATTATTTTGGTTAAATACATACAGTGTGCTGTATGTTGTTAATATACTTATATATTATTTTGTTTAAAGGGAACATGTCACCATGAAAATGCATTCCAATCTGCAGATGTCATGTTATAGAGAAGGGGGAGCTAAGTAGATTAACATATAGTTTTCTGAGAAAAGATTCAGTATATCATGTGTTTTAGGGTTCGCTCACAAGAGAGAATCTGATCAATTATGTTAATGACATGCCAATCAAACTCTGATCTGAGTTTGATCAGAGTGTCAGCTTAGTGTGAACTGATTCTTTCAGATGAGAGAATCAAAGCACACTCCCAGGAGAAGATGGAGAACAAAATTTCTCCATCTCTATTCTGTGAGTCTGTGGAAATTGGACTGTCACATCAGTAAGAGAAAAAAACACTGACCAGCACTGCCCCATAGAATAACATTGGTCTGAGTGCTACCTGATAAAACATTGGATTGCCCTGGTCCAATGCATACAATCATGTGAGCGATCACTTTATCATTTAATCCTATGTTCTTTCTGGGATTTTTGGTCCTTTTTTGTATAAGAGCGCATACTCCAGTGTGTATGTAAAATGCTCTTTTTTAACTCATAATTTGTCACACTTGTATCCAGATGTGTGCACAGTCTCCTACAGACAAAATCCAATAAAGAAGACATAATTCATTTTTCTTTTTGATTGTTTACTTACCAATCCACCGCCGACAATGGAAATTGTCTTCTGACTTGTACAATTTTCCATGATATCGAGTGAAAGATTTTGCTTTGAGCTGCAAACTGCGCTACTAGCAAGTCAAGTATTCTGTGATCACAGGTAAAAGAATTGTAAAACTGCTGACATAACTCAGGGTAAAGTCTATGTTTACCTATTAGCAGGACAGCAGCAAAAGAAGCTAATGTTTAATTTAAGGTTTAAAGGGAACCTGTCACCCCCCTCAGGCGTTTGTAACTAAAAGAGCCACCTTGTGCCACACAAATGCTGCATTCTGACAAGGTGGCTCTTTTAGTTATGATGCCTGCACACGCTGAAATAAACGTTTATAAAATGTGCCCTTTCCTTCCTAATCAGACGCAGCACAGCCATCACTCCGGGCCTGTGCACACCGGGCGCCGCCTCACATTATACTATATGAAGAACTATGGGGTGCATTATACTATGGGAAGTGAATTGTTCTACATGGATGACAATGGCGGGGCATTATACTATTTGGAACACTATGAGGAATGTATTATACTATTTGGAGGACTGAGGAATGTATTATACTATTTGGAGGACTGAGGAGTGTATTATACTATATGAAGGAATTGCAGTGATTTTTAATATATGGAGGTCTATGAGGAATGTATTATACTTTATGGAGGACTATGTAGAGTGTATAATACTATATGAAGGACTGAGAAGTGTATTATACTATATGAAGGACTGAGGAGTGTATTATACTATATGGAGGACTGAAGAGTGTATTATACTATATGGAGAACTGAGGAGTGTATTATACTATATGGAGGACTGAGGAGTGTATTATACTATATGGAGGACTGAGGTGCATATTATAATATATGGAGGACTATGGGGTGTATTATACTAAACAAGCAAAATGCTGCCTATTCATCGAGTGATTGGATTGTTTATGTGGAAACAGAAATCCTTGTTCTCAGCAGCACATCACCGGTGTAAACTGCATATGTGCTGCTGATAACATGATACTGTATGGGGACAGATTGATCTAATTGTGATTGTTCTGTTCCCTTCATTCTTTCCCAGTTGGTGTAAAGACTCCGGGAAACAAGCGAACGACTTCACTATTGTTGATCACACTCGTTTAGTGGCCTGAGATCAGCGCATGTAAATACAGCAGAAATGCTTCGCAGGGAGACCAGGCAAGGATGATGACAGTTGTAGTTAGCACCCGGCGCCTGGGAATAGCGCTAACTCTACTGCTTTTCCCAGCGACCAGAGCATTTAATTCTGGTATGTGTAATGATTTTTAGGTTTGATGTCAGCTGTGTAATGTCAGCTGCTATCAATCCCTGGTGTAAGTAATGGAGAGGTGTCTATCAGACACCCCCACTACTAGCCCAGACCTGGCGAGACCCAGCGACTCTGAAGAGCGGTGATAGCAGTAACAATACTGCTCTTCACAGTCGCCGAGCTCAGCGCAAGACCCAGAATATCTGAAGAGCGGTGACGTTACTGATGTCACCGCTCTTCAGAGTCACTGGGTCTCATGCTGCGCAGCAGAACCAAAAGTGGCTGTAGGCAAAGTTTATGGAGCATCAGAATGAGGTTCCATAGCCTTTGTTCGTCTCAATCTCTTCATTATCTACGAGATCCAGTTATATAGGTAAAGTAGCGGCTTTTCTTGGTACTGCAACTAAAAGCAATAAATAGGACCGAGCTGTAATGCTGGATACAGCTGAGATTATATGTTATATAGTCGTGTTACACTCCCCTCACTTCTTGTAACCTACAAGTGTACAAAGATATTATACAGTCACCATGTGGCAAGTGGGCCTGTGTAACTTCAAATGCCAGGGCTGAATTTTAGTCCCAGTCCGGCCCTGCAAGCATCGCAATGGTTGCGATGCTCGGAGCTCGGCGAGTATTTCCAGCTTTGCGCAGCGTGAATTTGGGTCCCTGCCCTGCATGTTTGGCAACATGCAGGGATTGTCTGCCACACACTGTAATGCCGCAGCCATGTTGGTTGTGGTATTACAGTGATTGGCTGGCAGCACAATGTCATCAGGCCTATAGTAGACCGGACGCCGCCCTGCTCGTCACAGTCTGCTCCGGACTCAGGCAGTGTAGGGAGAGTTGCTGCTGAGATAGGTAGAGATTTTCAATTTTATTAGTTAGTGTGGGCATACCATCTGTAATAAACAAATCCATCTTAACCATCAGTCCTTCTGAGGACTAATCAAGGTGTATATAGATATCAGTGCTAGGCAGGCAGTGTATGTGGGTATACCAGGCGGCGGGCTGGGCCAGGTGGCAGGGAGGCAAATGCCCAGAGCTGCTCCCCCAGGTGCACATGTCGGCGCTGGGGCCCAGGAGCTTTCTCTGAGCTGTGTGCATGGCCGTCTTTTACCTTGATGGCTGCGCAGCTCCGACTCCCTCCACCCTCCCTGGACTTCTGGGCAGGTCAGGTGACATGGTTGTAGCTAGAATATATGGGCTCCTTGCAGGTCCTGACTACAGCCCATACATTCTAGATGTCTCAGAGTCAGTAGTGAATGTGCTAGAATGTATGGGCTCCTGTCAGGTCCTCTCAGCAGCCCATACATTCTAGCTGATTCACTGCTGAAAATGATACAATGTATGGGCTCCTTCCAGGTATAGCATCTACCGTGACAAGAAGAGGAGCTGAAATTTCTAAAAACTTAAGAAGAGGAGCTGCGCCTGCTGGGGATCGCTTGTGAGGTAAGTATTTTCTTTATGAAATGAATTAAATGGGTGAGGGGGGCTGCAAATGATGAAAGGGGGGCTGCAAAATGATGGAGGGGCAGTCAATGATGGAGGGGGGCTGCCAATGATGGAGGGAGGCTGCAAATGATGGAGGGGGTGCTGCAAATGATGGAGGGGGTGCTGCAAATGATGAAAGGGGGTGCTGAAAATGATGGAGGGAGTGCTGCAAATGATGGAGGGGGCTGCAAATGATGGAGTGGGTGCTGCAAATGATGGAGTGGGGCTGCCAATGATGGAGGGAGGCTGCAAATGATGGAGGGGTGCTGCAAATGATGGAGGGGGGCTGCCAATGATGGTGGGGGTGCTACAAATGATGGACAGAGGCTGCAAATGATGGAGGGAGGCTGCAAATGATAGAGGGAGGCTGCAAATGATGGAGGGGGCTGCCAATGATGGAGGGAGGCTGAAAATGATGGAGGGGACTATCAATGATGGAGGGAGGTGCTACAAATGATGAAAGGGGGGCTGCCAATGATGGAGGGGGTGCTACCAATGATGGAGGGTGGTGCTGCAAATGATGCCTGGGGATACACTTCACCTGTGGGAAGGTATACCATCTAGCTGCCATAATATCACCCCAGTGGACCCCTTAAAGCAGCGTCGGTCACCCTGACCGAATACCACAGGTGGCGTCACGAACACAAACTTTATCCCTTTAAATACCTTTCCCTTTTACACGGACGTCCCAGGGCCACGGACCGGGTCAGCCACCGTGACATCCCCCTGTGAATACCCCACGGCCTCATGGGGGCGATCCAATTTTGGCATCACGAACAGGATCTACTAAAGCCTGAAAATCGGGTCATGTGTGCCTAAGAACTGTGCCTAACCATGATTTGTGCTAAAAGACTGTGTAATTGATGAACTGTGATTTGCCACCAAAAATTCCCGCCAAAACCGCCGCCATTACCGAGAACCAACGGAGAAGAAGGGCATGCCATCATGGGCGTGAACCAACTGAGAAGGGCGAAAAATAATGGCCTCCCAGTCCAAATACCTCTGTACCTTGAGGATGTGTCCGTCAGCAGCCGATTGTTGTGAATTCCGTTCTCTGGCTCCCTCCTGTGGTCGTGAATGGTACTTTGGTGAGTTCTGTCCTTGGACACCCTCTGGTGGCTTTGAGTGGAACTGCTGATCTTTGAGGTTGGCTTTCTCAGCTGCCCTCGTTTATTGCTTCTGCTCGCTTCCCTATTTAACTCTGCCCAGGTCGTTAGTTCATGCCAGCTGTCAATGTCTCAGTACTGGTTCAGATCTCTCTTGGAATTCTCAGATGACCTGACTACTCCAGCAGAAGCTAAGTCCTTGCTAGTCATTTGCTGTTCATTGGTTTTTGAATATATTTTTCAGTACATGCTATGTTTCAGTCCAGCCTGCTATTATGATATTTCCTTGCTAGCTGGAAGCTCTGGGGGTGCAGAGCTGCACCTCCACACCGTGAGTCGGTGTGGAGGTCTTTTTGCACACTCTGCGTGGTTTTTGTAGTTTTTTATACTGACAGCATAGTTCCCTTTCCTATCCTCTGTCTTTCTAGAGAAGATTCGGCCTCCTTTGCTAAAATCTGTTTCATTCCTGTGTTTGTCACTTCCCTCTTAACTCACAGTTAATATTTGTGGGGGGCTACCTTTACTTTGGGGAATTTCTCTGAGGCAAGGTAGGCTACTATTTCTATCTTTAGGGGTAGTTAGCTCTTAGGCTGTGAAGAGGCGTCTAGGGAGAGTTAGGTACGCTCCACAGCTATTTCTAGTGTGTGTGATAGGATTAGGGATTGCGGTCAGTAGAGTTACCACTTCCTCAGAGCTTGTCCCAGGTTTTCTGTTTTAACCATCAGGTCACTTCGGGTGCTCCTAACCACCAGTCCGGGAGTACTGGATTTAACAGGGGGGAAAGTGAGGCGCCCCAGGGTCCTGGTCGTCGCAGTGGTACTGCTTTCCTCTCGGGGAGAGTGATGCTATGTTTGGAGGCAAAGAAGGATAACTGCATCCAGGTATCACAAACATGCAACACATTTCACACTCCAGGCAACCAGGGGGAGCTCTTGCTCCTATTTATTAGGTCACTCCCCACATAGGTAAAACTGGTCGCCTGTAGGGAAAGTTAGACAGTTGCTGGCTGAGCTCCGCTCAGTGAGTTGGTCCCTAACAGAGGTGGGATCCTGTCAGAGAACGAAGGAGAAGGACATGGAGCTGTGCAAGCCCTCAGAGCTGCAGCTCCTAGCAAGAGACATCGAAGGCAGAACTGTATTGCAGCGAGTGTGAAGGAAGTCGTAGCAAAGGAGAGGATACCAGAAGGGGACCAGCCCTACATAGGCTGCCTCCTTCTGAGGCACAGAATTCCGGTAGCCGGAACACCGAGGGAGTAACAACCTTTACGCCTTGCTCCAGAGACCGGCAGGACAGCTAATTTAATGTTACTTGTCCGCCCTACACCCAGGAGGGACAGTGGCACCCCTTAGAGGCTAGGGCATGATAGAGTCCCAATAAACCGCCTCAAGCCACCAGTCATACGGGTTTGTCTTATCCTATATGGGGGACAGGGAGAGAGAGACATTACATCTGGGAGGACCTTATGTGAAGCCTTAGGCAGTAAGGAACTACAACACTGCAGCGCAAGGGAAGGCTACTGATTTCCACCTGGACAAAGGGATTCTGGACTTGCCTCCAAGCCGGCCGGACTCTGCCTGCCCTGTGATCTGGTGCTCTGGACTGTGGATGCTGAAGTCTTCAGTAAAGGTAAAGAGACTGCAACCTTGTGTCCTCGTTCTTCACTGCACCTCTCACCATCCACCATCTATACACCGGGAAGCCCTGGGGATACACTTCACCTGTGGGAACGTATACCATCTAGCTGCCATAACATCACCCCAGTGGACCCCTAAGCAGCGTCGGTCACCCTGACCGGATACCACAGGTGGCGTCACAAACATAAACTTTATCCCTTTAAAGACCTTTCCCTTTTACACGGACGTCCCAGGGCCACGGACCGGGTCAGCCACCGTGACATCCCCCTGTGAACCGCAGGACCCGGTAACGAGTACCCCACGGCCCCATGGGAGCGATCCAGAAACACTGCTGAAATGACACAGAAACATCATCGGGATGGCCCCTGGAAGCATTTCTGACTCCTAGGTTACAGCTATAAGCAATGTTGTCAGAGTTTCACGCCATTTTTACAGATGCACCAAAAAACATACAAAAACGTAACCAAAATGAATTTTGCTGGGAAATATGTTAAGGTACCTCCTTTCCAGGCTAATGACATGTATATAAGGCAAAATAATTTACCCCAGACCAAAATGTTCCTGCACCACTTGGGCTATGTTCACATGCAGCGTTTTTCAATTTTAACATTGCTTTCAACCAATGCAAATACATTCACTGGGAAATGTCATTGTAACATTTAACAACCCTAGCTGGCCATGTGGTGTGTGACACATAAGGAGACACATCTTGTTTATTTATGAAGGAGGGACTCTTAAAGTCACAAAGTCTATTTTTAGAGGGGCATCAGGCGGCATTAATATTCTTAAAGGGCCATTATTAAACAGTGGGTCTCCTATGCTGTTATTGCCTATGCAGTGAGTGGCTGGGCTGCCAAGAATTACAACGCACCCCCCCCCCCCCGTCACGAGAGGTACAGGGGGGCTTCCTGAAAAAAAGGCCTTCCCTGCTATCAAGTCATATGCACCCCAATAAGCCTTTGAACCCAGGTACTGGATGGCCACAGGAACACCCACTTCACAGTCTTCAGTTGCTCCTGCCATACAGTTTCCTTATGCATTGAATGCAAGGGCCACATTGACACAAATTTGCACGCAACACAATCCCCCCTTGGAAGAAAGATGGAGGAGGGCCTCATAAAAAAAATGTCCCATTACAAAGGAGCGGGTCTCCTAGACTCGTAATGCCCATACACTAAGTGTATGGGCTGACAAACATTTCCCCATGGTGGGTACATTCACCCTGGTTTCTAGTGGCGGTGGATGATGAGATGTGGAGGAAGGCCTCATTAATAAAAAGTCACAATTTAAAAGAGTGGGTCTCCTAGACTTGAAATGCCCATGCACTAAGTGTATCATAAACGGGCATCATAAACGCCTTGCAAAAGGTGTATGTCTTTAGTAAAAATAAAAGAAAAAAAGATAAAAAGCCGCACCACTCAACCTTTCCGTATAGTTAAAAAACCTTTGTCCTTTAATTCTTTCAATGTGGTATGGACATGGTTACAGAGGGCAGAACGTTTGCAGAAAATGCCGGTACAAGGAGAGGACTACGGCAGTTTCACGTATTACACGCCATCAACACTGAGGATCTCATGGAACAAAGCACTATAGCCTCAACCAGTTCTTCCATCCCTTCCAGCCACATAGTGTCGGGGATAAATTCTGTTACGGAACCACTCTCGCAGTATTTGGATTGGTGTTTACAACCACTATTATCTAAAATCCCATCATTTTGTAAAGGATTCGGGCGATTTTTTTTATTGGCATTGGAATCAATTGAATGGCAACCTAGTTTTGCTCTTGCATCAATAGATGTGGTAAATTTATATACCAGGATACCACACCAACAGGGTATTAATGCGATTAAAAAAATATTAGAGCATTCCCATAAAACATAAAACACCTGAATTTGTTACTTTTATAGTGGAAGGTCTGAATTTTTTCATGACCCACAATGCGTTCTCGTTTCTAAATCAGTGGTACTTGCAGGTAACAGGTACCGCTAAGGGTACACCAGTAGCATGCGTTTTTGCAAATTTATTTTTAGCGGCTTTTGAAGAAAAATTCATCACATGCATGGTTAACCCCAATCTGAAACATATTAAGTGTTATATACGTTATGTGGACGATATGTTCATTGTATGGGATGGCGGCCAAAGTGAGTTCATAAATTTTGTCGAATATCTGAACATTACTAATGATGAGAATATGCAGTTTACAGCCTGTTTTGGGCAAGACAAATTGAACTTTCTGGATGTAGAAATTAATATTGTAGAAGGAAACCTGCTTACCAAAGTACACAGGAAAGTCACAGTATCAAATTCCTTATTAAGATACTATTCTGCTCACCCTGAGCGCACTAAAAAAAGTTTACCATTTAGCCAAATGTTACAGTTAAGAAAGTTGATTAATAATGAGGCTTGTTTTCAGACACAAGTAGATGAGTTAAAGGGGAGGTTTCTTCATAGAGGTTACCCATTAGAGGTTTTAAATAGTGCGGAAACACAAGTTAAAAAAATTACACAAAGAGAGTTGCTGCATGGTAAAGGTAACAAAAAGTCATCTCAATCTGTGCCCCAAGAAAAAATTTTCAACTTCTGTTTCAAACATACGCCACTAGAAAAAACAATTCAGGTGTAAATCCGAAAAAACTGGCATGTCCTAGAGACAGATAATGATCTGATTAAACAAGGAACAACCAAACCCAGATTTGCATACAAACGAACCAACAATTTGTCAGATTTGCTAGTCCGAAATCGGATCGAGAATCCACAAAATAATTGGTTAAGTGCAGTATCCCCTAAAGGCAATTATAAATGTAAAAAATACAATTTCTGCCAATATCATCTAACCGGTTCTTTCCTAAAAATCGGACATATTCACCATAGGGTTAATAATCTAATAACATTTAAGACCAAAAACGTGGTATATATCATATTCTGCCCCTGTTTATTTTATTACATAGTCAAAACTATAAGATCAATGTTTGTAAGATTTCGTGAACATTTTCACTCTATTTCAACAGGCAAAGGTTCACCTAGATTTATAAAACACATTCAGGAGGTACATGGTTCAAACCCCCAATGCCTGGGTTTCGCTGGCATAGAAATGGTTAAATTTCCAAGAAATGGGGACGACCATAATAAAATCCTCCTACAACAAGAAGCAAAATGGATAACAAAAACCAATGCACAGGGCCCTTTGGGACTTAATGAAAGATTAGATCTTTCTTGTTTTTTATAATCAAACCTAAAAGAACTTTTTTCCCTCTTGAAGTATGGTAGTATATAGAAGTTTATATATATTAATTAACAACGAAAATTAGATGTAATGGTTTTGTTTTTACTTTTTTTCATGACTAGTGCATGTTTAAAAAAAAATATTATAAAATGGCCTCAGGTGTTGATTAGAGATGAGCGGTGTTCGAGTCGAACTGTTCGCCAATTTCAATTTCGAGCTGTTTTGGGCAGTGTTCGAGTCGTTCGACGAACCCGAACAATTTGCTTAAAATTTGGCTGTTCGAGTTTCTGTTCGATAAGTGTTCGTTCACCAAAAGCCTAGCTTGATTTGCACATTAAAACTGTTTATCATTGTTAATGGACTCTTTCAGTGTATAGTGGGCGGGGGATAGATCTGTGCTGAAATAACGCCGATCTCCTTTTTTTTTTTTCTTTCCCGCATTTACAGAGGGGCGGTGCAGTCTCTCAGCCTATCAGCAGTGCGCACACACACAGCAATGTGCATGTGATGCACATAAGCAAGGGCATGTATCATTGGCTGTGTATGTCCCATGTCCTTGCCCTATAAGAACCAGCCATTTGCCCTGTCGCCACCATTTCCTCACTGCTGCAGCTTAGTGTTAGACGGCACCGCTGCTGCTGTGGGCGCTATACAGTCAAAGAGTCTTTTTTTGCCAGCAAATTTTCTGAGAGGTTTAGGGAGTCGGGAGTTGGGACTAGTTGTAATATCAGCCCTTTTCAGGGTAGGTTACAGCAGCAGTTCATAGCACTGTTTGCCAGGCAGGTCTGAGCCAGTGCTGTGCAAGTGTTAGTCACAGCTAGGGTTAAGCGAAACGGATCGGTCATTTTCATAAGTCGCCGACTTTTGGCAAAGTCGGCGTCTCATGAAACCCGACCCGATCCCTGTGTGGGGTCGGCCATGCGGTACGCGACTTTCGCGCCAAAGTCGCGTTTCAATGACGCTAAAAGCGCCATTTCTCAGCCAATGAAGGTGGATGACATAGATCTCAGTCCCCACCATCTTAGAGAAGGGCATTGCAGTGATTGGCTTGCTTTCTGCGGTGTCACAGGGGCTATAAAGGGGCGTTCCCGCCGACCGCCATCTTACTGCTGCTGATCTGAGCGTAGGGAGAGGTTGCTGCCGCTTCTTCAGAAGCAGGGATAGTGTTAGGCAGGGTACATAAAGCCCCAAACCGCTTGTGCTGTAGCGATTCCCACTGTCCAACACCACCTTTTGTTTGCAGGGATAGTGGAAGCTACATTTTTTTTCCTCAGCGCTGTAGCTCATTGGGCTGCCCTAGAAGGCTCCCTGACCCTGATAGCTGCGTTGCTGTGTGTGTACGCCGCTGTGCAAACCAACTGCTTTTTTCAAAGCACAAATCCTGTTGTTCCTTCCTTTCTGCACAGCTATCTTGTTTGTTTGTCCACACTTTTGTTTTTTTTGTGCAGCTGTCTACTCCTTGTTATTGCTGCCTGCCATACCTTGCTGAGATTACTGCAGGGAGATAGTAATTGTAGGACAGTCCCTTTTTTTTTTTTTAAACTCTCCCTGACAAAAAAAACCATAGTGGGAGATTAAGATTGGCATTTGTGCTTGAGTGCCGGTCTTGTGTGTGCCATCTGTCTCAAATTATTGGGGCACATAAAACCTAGTGTGTCATACTGGGAATTTTTTTATTTTTGTTTAAATTCTCCCTGACAAAAAAAACATAGTGGGAGATTAAGATTGGCATTTGTGCTTGAGTGCCGGTCCTGTGTGTGCCATCTGTCTCAAATTATTGGGGCACATAAAACCTAGTGTGTCATACTGGGAATTTTTTTAAATTCTCCCTGAAAAAAAATAGTGGGAGATTAAGATTGGCATTTCTGCTTGAGTGCCGGTCGTGTGTGTGCCATCTGTCTCAAATTATTGGTGCACAGAAAACCTAGTGTGTCATACTGTTAATTTTTTTTTTTTTTTTTTTTTAATTCTCCCTGAAAAAAAAAAATAGTGGGAGATTAAGATTGGCATTTCTGCTTGAGTGCCGGTCCTGTGTGTGCCATCTGTCTCAAATTATTGGGGCACAGAAAACCTAGTGTGTCATACTGTTAATTTTTTTTTTTTTTTTTTTTTTTATTCTCCCTGAAAAAAAAAAATAGTGGGAGATTAAGATTGGCATTTCTGCTTGAGTGCCGGTCGTGTGTGTGCCATCTGTCTCAAATTATTGGTGCACAGAAAACCTAGTGTGTCATACTGTTAATTTTTTATTTTTTTTAAAATTCTCCCTGAAAAAAAAATTGTGGGAGATTAATATTGGCATTTCTGCTTGAGTGCCGGTCCTGTGTGTGCCATCTGTCTCAAATTATTGGGGCACAGAAAACCTAGTGTGTAACATTGGGCCTGATTTTCCTTTCAGTGTCAGCCACCTATAAAGGTATATATAAATCCTACAGAAGTTTGAGTTCACCTTATAAGTTGTTTTACAGTAACAAATACTGTTACTTTGGTTACGTTTTGCAAACAATGAGGAAGTCTGGTGGAAGAGTTCGTGGTCATGGGCGGTCATTGTCAGCTGGTAATGATGGTAGTGGTGGTGGAGCATCAGGTGGTCGTGGTAAAAGCAGTACAGCACCTAAGTCTCGAGTTGTTGAGCCAGGTTCGTCGTCTGGCTACACAAGGCCTCGAACGCTCCCTTTTCTGGGAGTAGGAAAACCGCTTTTAAAGCCGGAGCAGCAAGAACAAGTTTTGGCTTTCGTTGCTGACTCAGCCTCTAGCTCTTTTGCCTCCTCTTCTGAAAGTGCTAAATGTAAAAGCAGCGCATCGTTAGTGGATGTTCACGGTCAGGGACAAGTCGCTTCCTTGTCTTCTTCACCCAGAACAAGAGAGAAGGATGCGTCAGGAGACACAACGGGTTACTCCATGGAGCTCTTTACACATACGTTCCTGGGTTAGACAGTGAAACAGTTAACAGGCCATGCCCATTAGAAGTTGAATCGGACATGGAGTGCACTGATGCACAGCCACAGCCAGATTACTATGCTGTTCCTTTGACTCAGACCAGAACATTGCCCTCGCAGTGTACTGAGCCAGAATCAAACCCAGCTGAGACTATGGTGCCCTGTCACGAACGCTATACCACTGGCTTACACGGTGACACAGACGAAGTTGCACACAAGATAGAAGAGGAGGTCATAGATGACCCAGTTGTTGACCCGGATTGGCAGCCATTGGGGGAACAGGGTGCAGGCGGCAGTAGTTCTGAAGTGGAGGAGGAGGAGGAGGAGGAGGAGCCGCAGCAGGCATCAACATCACAACAGGTTCCATCTGCCGGGCCCGTATCTGGCCAAAAACGCGTGGCAAAACCAAAACCAGTTGGAGGACAGCATGGCCATCCGGTTAAAGAAGCTCAGTCTGCAATGCCTGAAAAGGTATCCGATAGTAGAAAGAGTGCAGTCTGGCATTTTTTTAAACAACATCCAAATGATCAGCGCAAAGTCATCTGTCAAAAATGTTCAACTACCTTAAGCAGAGGTCAGAATCTTAAAAGTCTAAATACAAGTTGCATGCATAGACATTTAACCACCATGCATTTGCAAGCCTGGACTAACTACCAAACGTCCCTAAAGGTTGCAGCACCCTCGGCCAATGAAGCTAGTCAGCAACGCTACATCCCTTCCCTCATTGTAAGCCCACCAATTCCCGCACCATTTGCAGTATCTGTGCAGCTTTCGTCACCAGGCCAAAGCAGTCAGGGAATCACCAGGTTCGTAGTAGGAAACACTGCATGTAGGGCACCGGCAAGAATACCATCTCCAACCCTCTCTGTCTGCCATGTCCACCGGCACCACCGCTAGTTCCACGATCTCCAGCTCTCCAGTCCAGCTCACCCTACATGAGACTCTTGTTAGGAAAAGGAAGTACTCATCCTCGCATCCGCGTACACAGGGTTTGAATGCCCACATTGCTAGACTAATCTCATGAGAGATGATGCCCTACCGGTTAGTTGAAAGCGAAGCTTTCAAAGCGCTGATGGACTACGCTGTACCACGCTACGAGCTACCCAGTCGACACTTCTTTTCTAGAAAAGCCATCCCAGCCCTCCAACAGCATGTTAAAGACCGCATCGTCCATGCACTCAGGCAGTCTGTGACTACAAAGGTGCACCTGACAACAGATGCATGGACCAGTAGGCATGGCCAGGGACGTTACGTGTCCATCACGGCACACTGGGTGAATGTGGTGGATGCAGGGTCCACAGGGGACAGCAATATTGGGACAGTTCTGCCTAGCCCACGGTCAAGGAAACAGTTGGCTGTAGGCGTTCGCCCCCTCCTCCTCTTCCTCGTCCTCCTGCAGAAGCGAGAGCTCGTCCACAGACCGCAGTCGCACAACCACTCCATCCGCAGCTGCCACTGTTGCACACCAGGTGTTCCATTATGGGACAGCTAGTGGCAAGTGTCAGCAGGCTGTATTGGCAATGAAGTGTTTGGGCGACAACAGACACACCGCGGAAGTTCTGTCCGAGTTCTTGCAGAAAGAAACTCAGTCATGGCTGGGCACTGTACATCTTGAGGCAGGCAAGGTAGTGAGTGATAACGGAAGGAATTTCATGGCTGCCATAGCCCTTTGCCAACTGAAACACATTCCTTGCCTGGCTCACACCTTAAACCTGGTGGTGCAGTGCTTCCTGAAAAGTTATCCGGGGTTACCCGACCTGCTCCTCAAAGTGCGCAGACTTTGCTCGCATATCCGCCGTTCGCCCGTACACTCCAGCCGTATGCAGAACTATCAGCGGTCTTTGAACCTTCCCCAGCAACGCCTAATCATCGACGTTGCAACAAGGTGGAACTCCACACTGCACATGCTTCAGAGACTGTGCGAACAGAGGCGTACTGTTATGTATTTGTGGGAGGATACACGGGCAGGCAGTTGGATGGCAGACATGGAGTTGTCAGGTGTGCAGTGGTCGAAGCTACAAGACCTGTGTCAAGTCCTTCAGTGTTTTGAGGAATGCACACGGCTGGTTATTGCAGACAACGCCATAATAAGCATGAGCATCCCCCTAATGCGTCTGCTGATGCAAAGTTTGACGCACATAAAGGAGCAGGCGTCTGCAGCCGAGGAAGAGGAAAGCCTTGATGACAGTCAGCCATTGTCTGGTCAGGGCCGTGTAGAGGACGCGGTAGCGGCCGAAGAGGAGGAGGAGGACGAGGAGGATGATGGGGATGAGTACTTTTTTAATGAGGAAGCTTCTCCTGGGCCAACAGAAATTAGTGGCGTTGCAAGGCCGGGTTCTGTTTTTTTAAGGGAGACAAGTGACGTAGATTTGCCTGTAACTGCCCCTCAAACCAGCACAACCGCAGATTTGACAACTGGAACTTTGGCCCACATGGCGGATTATGCCTTACGTATCCTCAAAAGGGACCCACACATTATTAAAATGATGACCGATGATGATTACTGGTTGGCCTGCATCCTTGACCCTCGCTATAAAGGCAAATTGCAAAATATTATGCCACATGAGAATCTCGAACAAATATTAGTAACCAAACAAGCAACTCTTGTAGACCGTTTGATTCAGGCATTCCCAGCACATAGCGCCGGTGATGGTTCTCACACAAGCTGCAGGGGGCTACAGGGCAGAGGTGTTAGAGGTGCACAAATCAGAAGTGGCGTTGGACAGAGGGGTTTTCTGACCAGGTTGTGGAGTGATTTTGCAATGACCGCAGACAGGACAGGTACTGCAGCATCTATTCAAAGTGACAGGAGACAACATTTGTCCAGTATGGTTACTAACTATTTTTCATCCCTTACCGATGTTCTCCCTCAACCGTCATTCCCATTTGATTACTGGGCATCCAAATTAGACACCTGGCCTGAATTGGCAGAATATGCATTGCAGGAGCTTGCTTGCCCAGCAGCTAGTGTGCTATCAGAAAGAGTATTCAGTGCTGCTGGTTCAATATTAACCGAAAAAAGGACTCGTCTGGCTACCCAAAATGTGGATGATCTAACCTTCATTAAAATGAACCACTCCTGGATTTCAAATTATTTTGCCCCACCTTTCCCGGCTGACACCTAGCTTTCCTATAAAAAGGTCTTGCTTGTGGTCTGGTCTTACTGAGTGTTCCAATCTCTTAATTTTCAGCAGCTGTTTGTCCAGCATACGACATGTTTACACCTCCCTCAATGGGAAAACTCCCCCCACGGGGCCGTGGTCTCGCCACTTGGCGCAAGCACCCGTTAGAGTGCCGTTTGTCTGAAGAGGTGGGTTTGCCCGCTTTTGGTCGACGGCACTGCCACTGGGTCCCTCATAGTACAATAAAGTGTCTCTGGCGGTGGTGGCGCGCACCCAACGTCAGACACACCGTTGTAACATGAGGGGCCCTGGGACGGTACCGCCGGCCACAAGAGAGATCACCCCCCCAGCTCAAACTGTGCTCTACCACGTGCAAAATTATCTCTCACAGCTCCACCAATGTTTAGTCTATGCGCTGACATCATTCAATGCCTGGCACTGACAATACCAATTTGTTGACATCTATGATGCTAGTTAAAATAGTCTGGGTCAGTGTCCTATATTGACACTAGTAAATACTTAGTGCCAAATTACTATGTCTGAAACTCAGCAGAGGAGCCCACCCCGGTACCTAAGTATGCCACACTTTTGTTTTTTTGTTTTGTTGTTTTGCGAGACATTAACATCTATTTATTTTTTGGGAGTACTAAATGTGTCAGACACTCCTTGCAATCGTCCTCCGCTGACCACACCAATGCTGCCTGTGTACCCATGTAACCTATTTAAAACTGCATAGAGCCTATTTTTATTTATTTTAGGCCCAGTAAGCCTGTCTGCGGTCCCTCCTTGCAATCGTCCTCCGCTGACTACACCAATGCTGCCCGTGTACCCCTGAAACCTATTTAAAAGTTCATAGAGCCTATTTATATATTTTATTTAATATTAATAAAGCCATGATGGACTACGCTGTACCATGCTACAAGCTAACCAGTCGACACTTCTTTTGCGAGAAAAGCCATCCCAACCCTCCACCAGCATGTAAAAGACCGCATTGTCCATGCACTCTGGCAATCTGTGAGTACAAAGTTGCACCTGACAACAGACGCATGGACCTGTAGGCATGGCCACGGAAGGTTACGTGTCCATTACGGCGCAATGGGTTAATGTGGTGGATGCATGGTCCACAGGGGACAGCCTACTAAGTCTGTCTGCAGTCCCTAATTAAAATTGTCCTCAATTCAGGTTTTCGGGCTTTTTTAAAAAATAGGAAACTGCATTTGGGCTACTAGTTTGGTTGGGGCCTACTAGTGATGTCTGCCGCTCCTGGGTGTTCTCCTCCTCCTGGGTGTTCTCCTTCTCCTTGGTGTTCTCCTCCAGGTTTCCTTGTCTGAGCTTCAACCTTCAGGCTCTCATTAAGTATTTTTAAAAGTAACACTACAGTTGCCATACTACTTGGGTTGGGGCCTAGTAACGGTGTTCTCCTCCTCCTTGGTGTTCTCCTCCTCCTTGGTGTTCTCCTCCAGGTTTCCTTGTCTGAGCTTCAACCTTCAGGCTCTCATTAAGTATTTTTAAAAGTAACACTACAGTTGCCATACTACTTGGGTTGGGGCCTAGTAACGGTGTTCTCCTCCTCCTTGGTGTTCTCCTCCTCCTTGGTGTTCTCCTCCAGGTTTCCTTGTCTGAGCTTCAACCTTCAGGCTCTCATTAAGTATTTTTAAAAGTAACACTACAGTTGCCATACTACTTGGGTTGGGGCCTAGTAACGGTGTTCTCCTCCTCCTGGGTGTTCTCCTCCTCCTTGGTGTTCTCCTCCAGGTTTCCTTGTCTGAGCTTAAACCTTCAGGCTCTCATTAAGTATTTTTAATTGTAACACTACAGTTGCCATACTACTTGGGTTGGGGCCTAGTAGCGGTGTTCTCCTCCTCCTGGGTGTTCTCCTCCAGGTTTCCTTGCCTGAGCTTCAACCTTCAGGCTCTCATTAAGTATTTTTAAATGTAACACTACAGTTGCCATACTACTTGGGTTGGGGCCTAGTAACGGTGTTCTCCTCCTCCTGGGTGTTCTCCTCCTCATTGGTGTTCTCCTCCAGGTTTCCTTGTCTGAGCTTCAACCTTCAGGCTCTCATTAAGTATTTTTAAAAGTAACACTACAGTTGCCATACTACTTGGGTTGGGGCCTAGTAACGGTGTTCTCCTCCTCCTGGGTGTTCTCCTCCTCCTTGGTGTTCTCCTCCAGGTTTCCTTGTCTGAGCTTCAACCTTCAGGCTCTCATTAAGTATTTTTAAATGTAACACTACAGTTGCCATACTACTTGGGTTGGGGCCTAGTAACGGTGTTCTCTTCCTCCTTGGTGTTCTCCTCCTCCTTGGTGTTCTCCTCCAGGTTTCCTTGTCTGAGCTTCAACCTTCAGGCTCTCATTAAGTATTTTTAAAAGTAACACTACAGTTGCCATACTACTTGGGTTGGGGCCTAGTAACGGTGTTCTCCTCCTCCTTGGTGTTCTCCTACTCCTTGGTGTTCTCTGTTGTGAATTCCGTTCTCGAGCTCCCTCCTGTGGTCATGAATGGTACTTCGGTGAGTTCTGTCCATGGACTCCCTCTGGTGGCTGTGAGTGGAGCTGCTGGTTCTGAGATTCCTTCTCCAGCTGCCCTCGTTTTGGGCTAGGCTGGATTCTCTATTTAACTCCACTCAGATCTTTACTCCATGCCAGCTGTCAATGTTCTAGTACTGGTTCAGATCTCTCCTGGATCTTTCTGTGGACCTGTCTACTCCAGCACAAGCTAAGTTCCTGCTTGTTCATTTGTTACATATGGTTTTTCTTGCTAAGTTCTAGTCCAGCTTGCTTATATGAAACTATCTGGCTAGCTGGAAGCTATGGGGGTGCAGAGTGGCTTTTTGTGTTGACCGCAAAGATCCCTTTTCTATCCTCAATCTGTTTAGTTAGACTGGCCTCTCTTTGCTGAAACCTGTCTCATCCTGTGTTTGTGATTTCCTCTTATCCCACAGTCAATACTTGTGGGGGGCTGCTTTTACCTTTGGGGAAAATTTCTCTGAGGCAAGTGAGGCTTTGTTTCCTTTCTTTAGGGGAAGTTAGCTCTTAGGCTGTGAAGAGGCGTCTAGGCAGAGTCAGGCACGCTCCACGGCTATTTCTAGTTGTGTTGATAGGAGTAGGGTTTGCGGTCAGCAGAGTTCCCATTTCCCCAGAGCTTGTCCCGATTCCGTGTTTAACTATCAGGTCATTTCTGGTGCACCTAACCACCAGGTCCATAACAGTACAGCTGGCCCACAAAGTGTTAATGCATCTCAATAGAGGGAAAAGAGAAGTTCTGAGACCATTTTTTTTTTTCTCTGCAGTGTGTTTTGCCTTTCTTTTCCCCTTAAACTCTGGGTGGTTCAGAACTTAGGTGTGGATATGGACATTCAAGGTCTGTCCTCTAGTGTAGATCAACTCGCTGCAAGGGTACAAAACATTCAAGATTATGTAGTTCAGAATCCTATGTTGGAGCCTAGAATTCCAATTCCTGAGTTATTTTCTGGGGATAGATCTAAATTTCAGAATTTCAAAAACAATTGTAAACTGTTTCTTGCTCTGAAACCCCGCTCTTCTGGTGACCCTATTCAGCAAGTAAGGATCATTATTTCTTTGTTGCGTGGCGACCCTCAAGACTGGGCATTCGCCCTGGCGCCAGGAGATCCTGCATTGCGTAATGTAGATGCGTTTTTTCTGGCGCTGGGTTTGCTTTATGATGAACCGAATTCTGTGGATCAGGCAGAGAAAATTTTGCTGGCTTTGTGTCAGGGTCAGGAGGAAGCGGAGGTATATTGCCAGAAGTTCAGAAAGTGGTCGGTGCTTACTCAGTGGAATGAGTGTGCCCTGGCAGCAATTTTCAGAAATGGTCTTTCTGAAGCCCTTAAGGATGTTATGGTGGGGTTCTCCACGCCTGCTGGTCTGAATGAATCAATGTCCTTGGCCATACAGATCGATCGGCGCTTACGTGAGCGCAAAACTGTGCACCATTTGGCGGTATCCTCTGAGCAGAGGCCTGAGCCTATGCAATGTGATAGGACTTTAACCAGAGCTGAACGGCAAGAACATAGACGTCAGAATGGGCTGTGTTTTTACTGTGGTGACTCCACTCATGCTATCTCTGATTGTCCTAAGCGCACTAAGCGGTTCGCTAGGTCCGTCACCATTGGTACTGTACAGCCTAAATTTCTTCTGTCCGTTACTCTGATTTGCTCTTTGTCATCCTTTTCTGTTATGGCATTTGTGGATTCAGGCGCTGCCCTGAATTTGATGGACTTAGAGTTTGCCAGGCGCTGTGGTTTTTTCTTGGAGCCCTTGCAGCATCCCATTCCTTTGAGGGGAATTGATGCTACGCTGTTGTGAATTGGACTTTTTGGCTCCCTCTTGTGGTCACTAGCGACATGACACTTTGAGCTTCTTTCTCTAGCTTGGTACCCACCTGGCTCGTTAGTCCAGGGGTGTTGCTATTTAAGCTTCCTGGATTTTCAGTCTGGTGCCTGGCATCGTTGTAATCAGTTCCTTTCTGTTGCTCCTGTCTGCTGGTCCTGGTTCTTGCAAAATAAGCTAAGTCCTGCTTCCCTATTTTTTGGTTATTTGCTTTTGCTCTTATTTCTGTCCAGCTTGTACCAAATGTGATTCCTGATATTGCTGGAAGCTCTAGGGGGCTGATATTCTCCCCCCGTGCCGTTAGACGGTTCGGGGGTTCTTGAATATTCAGCGTGGAAATTTTGATAGGTTTTTTGCTGACCGTATAAGTCATCTTCCTATATTCTGCTATTAGTCAGTGGGCCTCTCTTTGCTAAAAACCTAGTTCATCCTTACGTTTGTCTTTTCTTCTTACCTCACCGTTATTATTTGTTGGGGGCTTGTATCCAACTTTTGGGGTCTTTTCTCTGGAGGCAAGAAAGGTCTATCTTTTCCCTTCTAGGGTTAGTTAGTTCTCCGGCTGGCGCGAGACGTCTAGAACCAACGTAGGTACGTTCCCCGGCTGCTGCTATTTGTGGTGCTAGGTTCAGGTATACGGTCAGCCTAGTTACCACTGCCCTATGAGCTGGTTTTTTGTGTTTGCAGACTTGGTAATAAATTCTGAGACTCTCTGCCATTGGGGTCATAACAGTATGCCAGGCTTAAGGTGAATGTTTAATGCATTGCAGAAGTGGGATAAGAAGAAAGGAAATTCTGAGTTTTTTTTTTTTTTTTTTTTTCTTCCTCTTTCTTCCTCCCCTTTACCTCAGAGTGGCTTGAGCTTGCTGCAGACATGAATGTCCAGACCTTGATTACTAGTGTGGATCAGCTTGCTGCTCGTGTGCAGGGTATTCAAGATTTTGTTACCAGTAGTCCTATGTCAGAACCTAAAATACCTATACCTGAACTGTTTTCTGGAGACCGATTTAAATTTAGGAATTTCAGGAATAATTGTAAATTGTTTCTATCTCTGAGACCCCGTTCGTCTGGAGACTCAGCTCAGCAAGTTAAAATTGTTATCTCTTTCTTGCGGGGCGACCCTCAGGATTGGGCTTTCTCGTTAGCGCCAGGAGATCCAGCATTGGCAAATATTGATGCGTTTTTTCTGGCGCTCGGGTTGCTTTACGAGGAACCCAATCTTGAAATTCAGGCAGAAAAAGCCTTGCTGGCTATCTCTCAGGGCCAGGATGAAGCTGAAGTGTATTGCCAAAAATTTCGGAAATGGTCCGTGCTTACTCAGTGGAATGAGTGTGCTCTGGCCGCAAATTTCAGAAATGGCCTTTCTGAAGCCATTAAGAATGTGATGGTGGGTTTCTCCATTCCTACAAGTCTAAATGATTCCATGGCGCTGGCTATTCAGATTGACCGGCGTTTGCGGGAGCGCAAAGCCGCTAATCCTCTGGTGGTGTTGTCTGAACAAACACCTGATTTAATGCAATGTGGTAGAATTCAGACTAGAAATGAACGGAAAAATCATAGACGTCTGAATGGGTTGTGTTTTTACTGTGGTGATTCTACACATGTTATATCAGCATGCTCTAAACGCCTAACAAGGGTTGTTAGTCCTGTCGCCATTGGTAATCTGCAACCTAAATGTATTTTGTCTGTGACTTTAATTTGCTCATTGTCTTCCTACCCTGCTATGGCGTTTGTGGATTCAGGTGCTGCCCTGAGTCTTATGGATCTGTCATTTGCCAAGCGCTGTGGTTTTGTACTTGAGCCGTTGGTAAATCCTATCCCTCTTAGAGGTATTGATGCTATGCCATTGGTGGAAAATAAGCCGCAGTTTTGGACACAGGTAACCATGTGCATGACTCCTGAGCATCGGGAGGTGATTCGTTTTCTGGTTCTGCATAAAATGCATGATTTGGTCGTTTTGGGTCTGCCATGGTTACAGACCCATAATCCAGTTTTGGATTGGAAGGCAATGTCAGTGTCAAGTTTGGGGCTGTCAGGGAATTCATGGTGATTCCCCGCCGGTGTCTATTGCTTCCTCTACTCCTTCGGAAGTTCCTGAGTATTTGTCTGATTATCAGGATGTTTTCAGCGAGTCCAGGTCCAGTGCTCTTCCTCCTCATAGGGATTGTGACTGCGCTATAGATTTGATTCCAGGTAGTAAATTTCCTAAGGGAAGATTATTTAATCTGTCTGTACCTGAGCATACCGCAATGCGTTCGTATATCAAGGAGTCTCTGGAGAAGGGGCATATCCGTCCATCCTCTTCCCCTCTTGGTGCAGGATTCTTTTTTGTGGCCAAGAAGGACGGATCTTTGAGACCTTGTATAGACTATCGGCTTCTGAATAAAATCACTGTTAAATTTCAGTATCCTTTGCCTCTGTTGTCAGACTTGTTTGCCCGGATTAAGGGTGCCAAGTGGTTCACCAAGATAGATCTTCGTGGTGCGTACAACCTTGTGCGCATTAAGCAAGGAGATGAATGGAAAACTGCATTTAATACGCCTGAAGGTCATTTTGAGTACTTGGTGATGCCTTTTGGGCTCTCTAATGCTCCTTCAGTTTTTCAGTCCTTAATGCATGATATCTTCCGGAAGTATCTGGATAAATTTATGATTGTTTATCTGGATGATATTCTGGTTTTTTCTGATGATTGGGACTCCCATGTTAAGCAGGTCAGGTGTTTCAGGTTTTGCGTGAGAATGCTTTGTTCGTTAAGGGCTCAAAGTGTCTCTTTGGAGTACAGAAGGTTCCCTTTTTGGGTTTTATTTTTTCCCCTTCTGCGGTGGAGATGGACCCAGTCAAGGTCCGAGCTATTCATGATTGGACTCAACCCACGTCAGTTAAGAGTCTTCAGAAGTTCTTGGGTTTTGCTAACTTCTACCGTCGTTTTATCGCTAACTTTTCTAGCGTTGTTAAACCTTTGACGGATATGACCAAGAAAGGTTCTGATGTTGCTAACTGGGCTCCTGCAGCCGTGGAAGCTTTCCAAGAGCTGAAGCGCTGGTTTACTTCGGCGCCTGTTTTGTGCCAGCCTGATGTCTCACTTCCCTTTCAGGTTGAAGTGGATGCTTCTGAGATCGGGGCAGGGGCCGTTTTGTCGCAGAGAGGCCCTGGTTGCTCTGTAATGAGACCATGTGCTTTTTTTTCTGGGAAGTTTTCGCCTGCTGAGCGGAACTATGATGTTGGCAATCGGGAGTTGTTGGCCATGAAGTGGGCATTTGAGGAGTGGCGTCATTGGCTCGAGGGTGCTAAGCATCGTGTGGTGGTCTTGACTGATCACAAGAATCTGATGTATCTCGAGTCTGCTAAACGCCTGAATCCTAGACAGGCCCGTTGGTCATTGTTTTTCTCCCGTTTTGACTTTGTGGTCTCGTATCTACCAGGTTCAAAGAATGTGAAGGCTGATGCTCTTTCAAGGAGCTTTGTGCCTGACTCTCTTGGAGTTTCAGAGCCAGCTGGTATTCTTAAAGAGGGAGTAGTCTTGTCAGCCATTTCTCCGGATTTGCGACGTGTGTTGCAGAGATTTCAGGCTGGTAGACCTGACTCTTGTCCACCTGACAGACTGTTTGTTCCTGATAAATGGACCAGCAGAGTCATTTCCGAGGTTCATTCCTCGGTGTTGGCAGGGCATCCGTGAATTTTTGGCACCAGAGATTTGGTGGCTAGGTCCTTTTGGTGGCCTTCCTTGTCACGGGATGTGTGGTCATTTGTGCAGTCCTGTGGGACTTGTGCTCGAGCTAAGCCTTGCTGTTCTCGTGCCAGCGGGTTGCTCTTGCCTTTACCTGTCCCGAAGAGGCCTTGGACACACATTTCCATGGATTTCATTTCAGATCTTCCGGTGTCTCAGGGCATGTCTGTCATTTGGGTGGTATGTGATCGCTTTTCCAAGATGGTCCATTTGGTGTCTTTGCCTAAGCTGCCTTCCTCTTCCGATCTGGTTCCTTATTTCTTTCAGAATGTGGTTCGCTTGGACGGCATTCCTGAGAATATCGTGTCTGACAGAGGATCCCAGTTTGTTTCCAGGTTCTGGCGATCCTTTTGTGCTAAGATGAGCATTGATTTGTCATTTTCGTCTGCCTTTCATCCTCAGACTAATGGCCAGACGGAGCGAACAAATCAGACTCTAGAGGCTTATTTGAGGTGTTTTGTTTCTGCAGATCAGGATGATTGGGTGACCTTCTTGCCATTGGCTGAGTTTGCCCTTAATAATCGGGCTAGTTCCGCTACTTTGGTTTCGCCATTTTTCTGCAACTCTGGTTTTCATCCTCGTTTTTCCTCGGGACATGTTGAGCCCTCTGACTGTCCTGGCGTAGATTCTGTGGTGGATAGGTTGCAGCGGATCTGGAATCATGTGGTGGACAACCTAAAGTTGTCACAGGAGAAGGCTCAGCGTTTTGCCAACCGCCGCCGCGGTGTGGGTCCCCGACTTCGTGTTGGGGATTTGGTGTGGCTGTCTTCTCGGTTTGTTCCTATGAAGGTCTCCTCTCCTAAATTTAAGCCTCGCTTCATCGGTCCTTATAAGATTTTGGAAATCCTTAATCCAGTGTCCTTTCGCTTGGATCTTCTGGTGTCGTTTGCCATTCACAACGTGTTCCATAGGTCTTTGTTGCAGCGTTACGTTGTGCCTGTGGTTCCTTCTGTTGAGCCTCCTGCTCCGGTGTTGGTTGAGGGCGAGTTGGAGTACGTGGTGGAGAAGATCTTGGATTCTCGTCTCTCCAGACGGAGGCTTCAGTATCTGGTCAAGTGGAAGGGCTATGGTCAGGAGGATAATTCCTGGGTGGTCGCCTCTGATGTTCATGCGGCCGATTTAGTTCGTGCCTTTCACGCTGCTCATCCTGATCGTCCTGGTGGTCTTGGTGAGGGTTCGGTGACCCCTCCTTAAGGGGGGGGTACTGTTGTGAATTGGACTTTTTGGCTCCCTCTTGTGGTCACTAGCGACATGACACTTTGAGCTTCTTTCTCTAGCTTGGTACCCACCTGGCTCGTTAGTCCAGGGGTGTTGCTATTTAAGCTTCCTGGATTTTCAGTCTGGTGCCTGGCATTGTTGTAATCAGTTCCTTTCTGTTGCTCCTGTCTGCTGGTCCTGGTTCTTGCAAAATAAGCTAAGTCCTGCTTCCTTATTTTTTGGTTATTTGCTTTTGCTCTTATTTCTGTCCAGCTTGTACCAAATGTGATTCCTGATATTGCTGGAAGCTCTAGGGGGCTGATATTCTCCCCCCTGTGCCGTTAGATGGTTCGGGGGTTCTTGAATATTCAGCGTGGAAATTTTGATAGGTTTTTTGCTGACCGTATAAGTCATCTTCCTATATTCTGCTATTAGTCAGTGGGCCTCTCTTTGCTAAAAACCTAGTTCATCCTTACGTTTGTCTTTTCTTCTTACCTCACCGTTATTATTTGTTGGGGGCTTGTATCCAACTTTTGGGGTCTTTTCTCTGGAGGCAAGAAAGGTCTATCTTTTCCCTTCTAGGGTTAGTTAGTTCTCCGGCTGGCGCGAGACGTCTAGAACCAACGTAGGTACGTTCCCCGGCTGCTGCTATTTGTGGTGCTAGGTTCAGGTATACGGTCAGCCTAGTTACCACTGCCCTATGAGCTGGTTTTTTGTGTTTGCAGACTTGGTAATAAATTCTGAGACTCTCTGCCATTGGGGTCATAACACTACGTCTTTGGCCAAGAATAAGCCTCAGTACTGGACCCAGTTGACCATGTGCATGGCTCCTGTGCATCAGGAGGATATTCGCTTTTTGGTGTTGCATAATCTGCATGATGTGGTCGTGTTGGGTTTGCCATGGCTGCAGGTCCATAATCCAGTATTGGATTGGAAATCAATGTCGGTGTCCAGTTGGGGTTGTCAAGGGGTACATGGGGATGTTTCATTATTGTCAATTTCTTCCTCCACTCCTGAAGTCCCTGAGTTTTTGTCAGATTACCGGGATGTATTTGATGAGCCCAAGTCTAGTGCCCTACCTCCTCATAGGGATTGTGATTGTGCTATTAATTTGATTCCTGGTAGCAAGTTCCCTAAGGGATGACTTTTCAATTTGTCTGTGCCAGAACACGCCGCTATGCGGAACTATATAAAGGAGTCCTTGGAGAAAGGGCATATTCGCCCGTCGTCGTCACCATTGGGAGCAGGGTTCTTTTTTGTGGCCAAGAAGGATGGTTCTCTGAGACCTTGTATAGATTACCGCCTTCTTAATAAAATCACGGTCAAATTTCAGTACCCTTTGCCTCTACTGTCTGATTTATTTACTCGGATTAAGGGGGCTAGTTGGTTCACCAAGATAGACCTTCGAGGGGCGTATAATCTCATGCGTATTACACAGGGCGATGAATGGAAAACAGCATTTAATACGCCCGAGGGCCATTTTGAGTACCTGGTGATGCCATTCGGCCTTTCTAATGCTCCCTCTGTGTTTCAGTCCTTTATGCATGACATCTTCCGAAAGTATCTGGATAGATTCATGATCGTATATTTGGATGATATTTTGGTCTTTTCGGATGATTGGGAGTCCCATGTGAAGCAGGTCAGAATGGTGTTCCAGGTCCTTCGTGCTAATTCCTTGTTTGTGAAGAGATCTAAGTGCCTTTTTGGAGTTCAGAAGGTTTCCTTTTTGGGTTTCATTTTTTACCCTTCTACTATCGAGATGGATCCTGTTAAAGTCCAAGCTATTTATGATTGGACTCGGCCTACATCTGTGAAGAGCCTTCAGAAATTTCTGGGCTTTGCCAATTTTTACCGTCGCTTCATCGCTAATTTTTCTAGTGTTGTTAAACCGTTGACTGATTTGACCAAGAAGGGTGCTGATGTGGCGAATTGGTCCTCTGCGGCCGTTGAGGCTTTTCAGGAGTTGAAACGTCGTTTCTCTTCGGCTCCTGTGTTGTGTCAGCCAGATGTTTCGCTCCCTTTTCAGGTCGAGGTTGATGCTTCTGAAATTGGAGCAGGGGCTGTTTTGTCTCAGAGAAGTTCTGATTGCTCTGTAATGAAGCCATGCGCTTTCTTTTCGAGAAAGTTTTCGCCTGCTGAGCGTAATTCTGATGTTGGCAATCGGGAGTTGTTGGCTATGAAGTGGGCATTCGAGGAGTGGTGACATTGGCTTGAAGGAGCCAAGCATCGCGTGGTGGTCTTGACTGATCACAAGAATCTGACTTATCTCGAGTCTGCCAAGTGGTTGAATCCTAGACAGGCTCGTTGGTCGCTGTTTTTCTCCCGTTTCAATTTTGTGGTTTCGTACCTTCCGGGTTCTAAGAATGTGAAGGCTGATGCCCTTTCAAGGAGTTTTGTGCCTGATTCTCCTGGGGTTCTTGAGCCGGCTGGTATTCTCAGAGAGGGGGTAGTTCTGTCTGCCATCTCCCCGGATTTGCGGCGGGTGCTGCAGGAGTTCCAGGCTGATAGACCTGACCGTTGTCCAGCGGAGAAATTGTTTGTCCCTGATAGATGGACTAATAGAGTTATCTCTGAGGTTCATTGTTCATTGTGTTGGCTGGTCATCCTGGGATTTTTGGTACCAGAGATTTGGTGGCTAGGTCCTTTTGGTGGCCTTCCTTGTCGCGGGATGTACGTTCTTTTGTGCAGTCTTGTGGGACTTGTGCTCGGGCTAAGCCCTGCTGTTCTCGTGCCAGTGGGTTACTTTTGCCCTTGCCCGTCCCGAAAAGGCCTTGGACGCATGTTTCCATGGATTTTATTTCAGATCTACCTGTTTCTCAAAGGATGTCGGTCATCTGGGTCGTTTGCGATCGCTTCTCTAAAATGGTCCATTTGGTACCCTTGCCTAAATTGCCTTCTTCCTCTGATTTGGTTCAATTATTTTTCCAACATGTGGTTCGTTTGCATGGCATTCCGGAGAACATCGTGTCTGACAGAGGTTCCCAGTTTGTTTCAAGGTTTTGGCGGTCCTTTTGTGCTAAGATGGGCATTGATTTGTCTTTTTCTTCGGCTTTCCATCCTCAGGCAAATGGCCAAACCGAACGAACCAATCAGACTTTGGAAACTTATCTGAGATGCTTTGTTTCTGCGGATCAGGATGATTGGGTGACCTTCTTGCCATTGGCTGAGTTCGCCCTTAATAATCGGGCCAGTTCGGCTACTTTGGTTTCGCCCTTTTTTTGTAATTCTGGTTTTCATCCTCGTTTTTCTTCAGGGCAGGTTGAGCCTTCGGACTGTCCAGGTGTGGATTCTGTGGTGGACAGGTTGCAAGAAATTTGGACTCATGTGGTGGACAATTTGACCTTGTCCCAAGAGAAGGCTCAACGTTTCGCTAACCACCGTCGCCGTGTTGGTCCCCGACTTCGTGTTGGTGATTTGGTTTGGTTATCATCTCGTTATGTTCCTATGAAGGTTTCTTCTCCTAAGTTTAAGCCTCGTTTCATTGGTCCTTATAAGATTTCTGAAATTCTTAATCCTGTATCATTTCGTTGGGCCCTTCCTGCTTCTTTTGCCATCCATAATGTGTTCCATAGGTCGTTGCTGCAGAGATATGTGGTGCCTATGGTTCCCTCCGTTGATCCTCCTGCTCCGGTGTTGGTCGAGGGGGAGTTGGAGTATGTGGTGGAGAAGATTTTGGATTCTCGCATTTCGAGACGAAAACTTCAGTACTTGGTCAAATGGAAGGGCTATGGTCAGGAGGATAATTCCTGGGTTGTTGCCTCTGATGTCCATGCTGCCGATTTAGTTCGTGCCTTTCATTTGGCTCGTCCTGATCGGCCTGGGGGCTCTGGTGAGGGTTCGGTGACCCCTCCTCAAGGGGGGGGTACTGTTGTGAATTCCGTTCTCGAGCTCCCTCCTGTGGTCATGAATGGTACTTCGGTGAGTTCTGTCCGTGGACTCCCTCTGGTGGCTGTGAGTGGAGCTGCTGGTTCTGAGATTCCTTCTCCAGCTGCCCTCGTTTTGGGCTAGGCTGGATTCTCTATTTAACTCCACTCAGATCTTTACTCCATGCCAGCTGTCAATGTTCTAGTACTGGTTCAGATCTCTCCTGGATCTTTCTGTGGACCTGTCTACTCCAGCACAAGCTAAGTTCCTGCTTGTTCATTTGTTACATATGGTTTTTCTTGCTAAGTTCTAGTCCAGCTTGCTTATATGAAACTATCTGGCTAGCTGGAAGCTCTGGGGGTGCAGAGTGGCACCAATGCATCGTGAGTCGGTGCGGGGGTATTTTTTGCACACTCTGCGTGGTTTTTGTAGCTTTTTGTGTTGACCGCAAAGATCCCTTTTCTATCCTCAATCTGTTTAGTTAGACTTGCCTCTCTTTGCTGAAACCTGTCTCATCCTGTTTTTGTGATTTCCTCTTATCTCACAGTCAATACTTGTGGGGGGCTGCTTTTACCTTTGGGGAAAATTTCTCTGAGGCAAGTGAGGCTTTGTTTCCTTTCTTTAGGGGAAGTTAGCTCTTAGGCTGTGAAGAGGCGTCTAGGCAGAGTCAGGCACGCTCCACGGCTATTTCTAGTTGTGTTGATAGTAGTAGGGTTTGCGGTCAGCAGAGTTCCCATTTCCCCAGAGCTTGTCCCGAATCCGTGTTTAACTATCAGGTCATTTCTGGTGCACCTAACCACCAGGTCCATAACAGTTCTCCTCCTCCTTGGTGTTCTCCTCCAGGTTTCCTTGTCTGAGCTTCAACCTACAGGCTCTCATTAAGTATTTTTAAATGTAACACTACAGTTGCCATACTACTTGGGTTGGGGCCTAGTAACGGTGTTCTCCTCCTCCTTGGTGTTCTCCTCCTCCTTGGTGTTCTCCTCCAGGTTTCCTTGTCTGAGCTTCAACCTTCAGGCTCTCATTAAGTATTTTTAAAAGTAACACTACAGTTGCCATACTACTTGGGTTGGGGCCTAGTAACGGTGTTCTCCTCCTCCTGGGTGTTCTCCTCCTCCTTGGTGTTCTCCTCCAGGTTTCCTTGTCTGAGCTTCAACCTTCAGGCTCTCATTAAGTATTTTTAAAAGTAACACTACAGTTGCCATACTACTTGGGTTGGGGCCTAGTAATGGTGTTCTGCTCCTCCTTGGTGTTCTCCTCCAGGTTTCCTTGTCTGAGCTTCAACCTTCAGGCTCTCATTAAGTATTTTTAAATGTAACACTACAGTTGCCATACTACTTGGGTTGGGCCTAGTAACGGTGTTCTCCTCCTCCTTGGTGTTCTCCTCCAGGTTTCCTTGTCTGAGCTTCAACCTTCAGGCTCTCATTAAGTATTTTTAAATGTAACACTACAGTTGCCATACTACTTGGGTTGGGGCCTAGTAACGGTGTTCTCCTCCTCCTTGGTGTTCTCCTCCTCCTTGGTGTTCTCCTCCAGGTTTCCTTGTCTGAGCTTCAACCTTCAGGCTCTCATTAAGTATTTGTTGGTAAAAATTGGTGGTTGGGGCCTACTAACGGTGTCTGCCGCTCCCTGGTGTTGTCCTCCACTGTATAAAGCTGAGCTTTATCCTTTTGGCTTTCGGCCTATAGTAGCAGATATTAAACTGCATTTGGCCTTCAACTTTGGTTGGGCCCTACTAACGGTGTGTGCCGCTCCCTGGTGTTGTCCTCCACTGTATAAAGCTGAGCTTCATCCTTCTGGCTCTCATTAAGTATTTGTTGGTAAAAATTGGTGGTTGGGGCCTACTAACGGTGTGTGCCGCTCCCTGGTGTTGTCCTCCACTGTATAAAGCTGAGCTTCAACCTTCTGGCTCTCATTAAGTATTTGTTGGTAAAATTGGTGGTTGGGGCCTACTAACGGTGTCTGCCGCTCCCTGGTGTTGTCCTCCACTGTATAAATCTGAGCTTCAACCTTCAGGCTCTCATTAAGTAGTTGTTTTTAAAAATTGGTGGTTGGTGCCTACTAACGGTGTGTGCCGCTCCATGGTGTTGTCCTCCACTGTATAAAGCTGAGCTTCAATCTTAAAGCTCTCGTTAAGTAGTTGTTTTTAAAATGTGTGGTTGGGCCCTTAAAACGGTGTCTGACGCTACTGGGTTTTCTCCTGTTTTGTTGTCCCGACCTTCAATGTTCAGGCTTTCGGCTTACATTTTAAATAATTAAACTGCAGTTGGCCTACTACTTTGGTTGGGCCTAGTAACGGTGTGTGCCGCACCTTGGTGTTGTCCTGTGTTATTTTCCTGACCTTTAATCTTCAGGCTTTCGGGCTTCATTTGTAATATTAAACTGCATAGGGCCTACTAGTGTGGTTCGGCCATACTAATGGTGTCTGTCTGCCGCTCCTGGGTTTTCTACTCCACTGAACTAAGCAATGCCACCTGGTTAGTCCTGTTACCAATTTTGACCTGCATTTTACCCACTTTATTATTTGGGCCTATATCAGTGTTTCCGCCTCATCCTGCCCATTGCCCAGCCGGTGCTAGATGAGTCTTGTGGTACTTTGACCCAGACCACTACATTCCCCTTGCACGCTACACAGCCACAATCTGACCCTGCTGAAAGTCAGGTTCCCCTTCCCGCATACTATACCACCTTACACAGGGACAAAGAGGAAGGTGCAGATGAAAGTGCAGGTTTCTTCAACAGGTAGGGGGGCATACTCGTTGGCGACGTCACAGGCACAGGGCCCCTCAGAGTACGCAAAAGTGTCGCTGCCGGTGGGAGGCGCCCCCGCCGTGCAAACACACCACCGTACTTTGAGGGGCCCTGTGCCAGTGCCAATGCGAACGAGTGGGCCTCCCTGCTTGCTCAGTATCACAGCACTTGCAAAGTTGAAATACTTACCTCTCACTGCTCCACCGCCGTGACGTAGTCCACGTTTCCTGGGCCCACTAAAACCTTGAACCAGCCCTACCCCCCACAACTTTTGCCAAATGACCCCCAATTTCCAATGCCCAACTATTATTATAAAGTTAATTAAGATTGACAAGCTTCAGAAACAAGAATGGATGTTTTTGGCATTAAAATGGGCACTGTAGGTGTTTTCCTGGCCTCCACTCACTGCCGACTATGCTTCCCCATTGACTTGCATTGGGTTTCATGTTTCGGTCGATCCCCGACTTTTTGCAATAATCGGCCGACTTCATTCGACTCGACTTTGGACAAAGTCGGGTTTCGCAAAACCCGACTCGATCTTAAAAAAATGAAAGTCGCTCAACCCTAGTAACAGCATTTGGTGTAATCTAGCTCATGAAAAGAAAAAAGCTAGGGAGCCAGCCCGCTGATCCTGGAGAGAAGCACGGAAGCAGTCCCAATGGAGCGTAGATAAATAGAAAAAAACAAAAATTTCCAGCTTGCTCTTGATAAAATATAAATGTTTAATCCAATAAGTTAAAATGACAATACAAGCTCCGTGGACCCACCATGAACCCCTGAGGGTGAGCGACGCGTTTCGACTGACAAGCAGTCTTTATCCAAGCTAATTTCCCCTATACAAACACCGTTATTTAAGGACCCAGCAACCAATACGAATTCCATGTGTGGATCACATGGTATAGTCAATCAATAGGTCCTGAAAAAATGTGTGTCACTAAAACACAAATACGACACATAAAATGTAAAAATTTGCATGTATATGCAAAAAATAAACATAACATATATACAGATATAGACATAATCAAAACTTTAGAAAAACGACGGATATCAATAGTGAAACATGATCTCATTTCTGCGGTTGAGTCCGTCAGGAAATCTTGTGCCCAGCATGAAAATCCAATGTGCTTCATGGGTGAGTAAAGTTCTGTGTAAATCACCCCCACGATGAGGTTTGTTCACCTTTTCAATGCCAGAAACTCTGAAGGATGAAATATCCCGTGAATGATGGTCTATAAAATGTTTGGCTGCAGAGGAAATATTGCGATTGAAATTTCTTTCATTAGAGATATCGTGCAGATGTTCTGAAATCCGATTTTTTAGCTTCCGAATGGTGCAACCCACATAAGACTTATTACAAGCAACACAATCAATTTTATATATTACAGAACGGGTATTACAATTAATGAATTTATTTATGTAAAAAATATTAGAACCCGTATAATCAGTAAAGGATTTGGTAGTAATCATTTGTCTGCAGGTGGAACAATTACGGACATTGCATTTATAACTACCTTTACAGCTTAACCATGTAGGTTGCGGTTTCTCAGAAATAAATAAACTAGGTGATAAAATATTCCCAAGAGTAGGTGCTCTCCTGGCCACAACATTGCATCCACCTTGTAAAATTTTAAATAAAATTGGATCTTCATATAAAATTGGAATGAATTTATTAATAAGAGCTTTAATATTGTAAAATTGTGGACTATATTGTAAACAAACGAATGGTTTGTCAATCCTTTGATTATTAACCAATTCAATACCAGATGGAACATTTTTATTTGAATTAATATTCTTCAAAATTTTTCTTGAATTATCAATTCTATCAGAATTCAAATGAGTAGTAGGAGATGCAATGTTGAAAGCTCTGTTGAGCATCCAGTTGGGATAACCCCGTTTATTAAATTTAACACAGGACCTAGCAATATCCTGATTAAAAAAATTATTGTTGTTGCTATTTCTCTTTAATCTGATGAACTCACCAACTGGAACCGAACAAATAGTGTGTTTGGGATGGCTGCTTTTGGCATGCAAAATGAAATTCCCTGCCAATGGTTTAAAATAGGTTTGGGTAGATATTAATTCATTCGCCACTCCCGTGAGTTCTAAATCAAGAAATGAAATTTTAGATAAATCATGAACAAAAGTAAATCTAATGTTAAAATCATTGTTGTTAATATATGAAATGAACTCTGGTATGGCAGATACATCGCCCCTCCAAATGATGAGTATGTCGTCGATGTATCTGCCATACCAAGATATGTGGGAAGAAAAATGATTAGAATGGGAAAATAAAAAATGATGTTCCCAATACGCCATAACCAAATTTGCCAAAGAAGGTGAAAACTTAGCCCCCATTGCGACACCAGTACACTGCAAATAATAAACAGAATTAAAGGAAAAAAAATTATGGGTCAACAGAAAAAAAGTAACTTGCAACATATATTGAATTAAATCCTGTGAATAATGACTGTATAAATTTAAATGAAATTCCAACGCTTGAAGTGCTAAATTATGAGGAATACATGTATATAAAGAGATTACATCGCAACTGAGCCACGAAGAATCAGATAGCCAAGTTTTATGAGCCATGATATCAATTATGTCTCCAGTATCTCTAATGTGCCCTGGTAATCTCAAAACTAGTGGTTGTAGTAAAGAGTCCAACCACTGACCCATGCGTTCATTAATGGATCCTATGCTGGAAATTATCGGACGCATTGGGGGAAAGTCCTGGTTTTTATGAATTTTAGGCAAACCGTGCATTATTGGAGTTACAGGATGTAAAATTATCAAAAAATCCGCCTGTTTTTTAGATATAACACCTAGGGATAAACCCTCTTGTATTATGTTATCCATTTTTTCTTTAAATTTAGTTGTTGGGTCCGATTTTAATTTACTATAAGTGGTGGTATCTGATAGTAGGTCCATAATGGCATGTTCATACTCCAAGGAGTCCATAATAACCACCACTCCTCCCTTATCACTCATTTTTATGGTAATGTCTTTCATGTCCTGTATCTGTTTAATAATGCATCTTTGTTTTGCTGTCAGGTTGGAAGTATTAGATGCCGGTTCTCCATGTTTAAGTTGTTTAAGTTCCCGTTCGAGAACCTCTTGAAAGCGATTCATGCAATCAGCCCTGGATTGAAGAAAAAAGGGATAGAAAAAGGGATTTTTTAATTTCAATTGATTGGATTGATTAATAGGAGGATTAGAATTAATGTCCTGATCCTGCAATTCCTGCAATGTTAATAAAGTCAATTGATCCTGAAAATCAAGCAAATGAAATTCATTTTTTACAGTGACATCCTGATTTTCACAAGTGTCAGAATTATCAGCCCAAAAATGTTTTTTTTACCGTTAGATTACGGACACATTTATTGATGTCTAGTAGAGTTGAAAATAAATTAAAATTATGATCTGGAACAAAATTAAGTCCATAAGACAACAATTTTAACTGTTCATCCGAAATTCACGGGAAGAAAGATTTACTACATTATTGGAATTTATTTCAGTGTGAATTTCTTCTGGCGTGTTTGAATGCCAGAACTGCCTTCTGTGTTTCCGGCCGCCACGCCTTTTGCGTTTTTTGTAATAGTCTTATTTTTGGTAAAATTGCATGCAGCAGAATCATTTAAAGACGTATCTGACACATTAAAGCCGTTATCACCAGAGTCTCCTTCATGAGAACTAAAACTGACATTTCTCCTAGAATACCTCCTTTTATAACTGTTTTGTCTCAAGATAGATTTAGGAGTTCTGGGAAAGGAATCCCATTCATAGACTTTGTTGGATGTATAGTCTTCCAAATCACGTTGAAATTTTCGCTTTTTTCTAAGCATAATGTCATCCTCTAGCTTGACTAGTTCATCCTGAATTTTTTTGAAACATATATTTTCATCCAATACAATATCAAATGAGTTAAGTTCCATTTTAGCACTGTCAATGTCTTTTTGTATATCAGATAGTTTCAATTCTTCATGCTTGATAATCAAACGCATTAAATTGAGTGAACATGTGCTTAAAATTAGATTCCACTCATTTGAAAATGTTTCACTAAAGTTTGTGGTGGATTTTTTCTTTATTCGTAAGCCTCTGTGAACCATGTCCTTTGAGACATAATTTTGCAACGTAGTTAAATCCCACCAAACCTTAGTTTCTTGGATCATGGATTTTTGTAACCGAGCAAAAGTATCTGTAACATCCACAGAGTCACTATTGGTATGTGGCACATCAGAAAATACTTGTGCAGCTTTTTGGGCACGATTCCTTGCAGTTTCCGTCATATTGCAAAAAAAAAAAATATAGAAAATGTATAAATGGTGAAATACAAAAACCAAAAACCAAAACAACGGTGAATGAAGATCAAGGATGTACGTTACCCTCGTGGAATGGTGGGGTGGTGGGTCCAACAATGAGAAGCCGAAAAGTTTGGATCAGGTGCACGGCAATTGGCGTCACATGAAAAGAAAAAAGCTAGGGAGCCAGCCCGCTGATCCTGGAGAGAAGCACGGAAGCAGTCCCAATGGAGCGTAGATAAATAGAAAAAAACAAAAATTTCCAGCTTGCTCTTGATAAAATATAAATGTTTAATCCAATAAGTTAAAATGACAATACAAGCTCCGTGGACCCACCATGAACCCCTGAGGGTGAGCGACGCGTTTCGACTGACAAGCAGTCTTTATCCAAGCTAATTTCCCCTATACAAACACCGTTATTTAAGGACCCAGCAACCAATACGAATTCCATGTGTGGGTCACATGGTATAGTCAATCAATAGGTCCTGAAAAAATTTGTGTCACTAAAACACAAATACGACACATAAAATGTAAAAATTTGCATGTATATGCAAAAAATATATATCATCTCTATGTGTGTGCCTTCCTCTCATTTCACCGTCAATACATGTGAGGGGGCAACTATATCTTTTGGGGTTCATTCCTCTGGAGGCAAGTGAGGTCTTATTTTCTCTGCAGTACTAGTTAGCTCTTAGGCTGGTGCGTGGCGTCTAGAACCAACGTAGGCACGCTCCCTGGCTATCTCTAGTTGCGTTTGTCAGGCGTAGGGCAGCGGTCAGCCCAGGTTCCATCACCCTAGAGCTCGTCCGTTATTTATTTGTACTTTGCTTGTCCTGTGCTATCCCTAGCCATTGGGGATTCATGACAATGAACATGCCATTATGGACCTACTATCAGATACCACCACTTATAGTAAATTAAAATCGGACCCAACAACTAAATTTAAAGAAAAAATGGATAACATAATACAAGAGGGTTTATCCCTAGGTGTTATATCTAAAAAACAGGCGGATTTTTTGATAATTTTACATCCTGTAACTCCAATAATGCACGGTTTGCCTAAAATTCATAAAAACCAGGACTTTCCCCCAATGCGTCCGATAATTTCCAGCATAGGATCCATTAATGAACGCATGGGTCAGTGGTTGGACTCTTTACTACAACCACTAGTTTTGAGATTACCAGGGCACATTAGAGATACTGGAGACATAATTGATATCATGGCTCATAAAACTTGGCTATCTGATTCTTCGTGGCTCAGTTGCGATGTAATCTCTTTATATACATGTATTCCTCATAATTTAGCACTGCAAGCGTTGGAATTTCATTTAAATTTATACTGTCATTATTCACAGGATTTAATTCAATATATGTTGCAAGTTACTTTTTTTCTGTTGACCCATAATTTTTTTTCCTTTAATTCTGTTTATTATTTGCAGTGTACTGGTGTCGCAATGGGGGCTAAGTTTTCACCTTCTTTGGCAAATTTGGTTATGGCGTATTGGGAACATCATTTTTTATTTTCCCATTCTAATCATTTTTCTTCCCACATATCTTGGTATGGCAGATACATCGACGACATACTCATCATTTGGAGGGGCGATGTATCTGCCATACCAGAGTTCATTTCATATATTAACAACAATGATTTTAACATTAGATTTACTTTTGTTCATGATTTATCTAAAATTTCATTTCTTGATTTAGAACTCACGGGAGTGGCGAATGAATTAATATCTACCCAAACCTATTTTAAACCATTGGCAGGGAATTCCATTTTGCATGCCAAAAGCAGCCATCCCAAACACACTATTTGTTCGGTTCCAGTTGGTGAGTTCATCAGATTAAAGAGAAATAGCAACAACAATAATTTTTTTAATCAGGATATTGCTAGGTCCTGTGTTAAATTTAATAAACGGGGTTATCCCAACTGGATGCTCAACAGAGCTTTCAACATTGCATCTCCTACTACTCATTTGAATTCTGATAGAATTGATAATTCAAGAAAAATTTTGAAGAATATTAATTCAAATAAAAATGTTCCATCTGGTATTGAATTGGTTAATAATCAAAGGATTGACAAACCATTCGTTTGTTTACAATATAGTCCACAATTTTACAATATTAAAGCTCTTATTAATAAATTCATTCCAATTTTATATGAAGATCCAATTTTATTTAAAATTTTACAAGGTGGATGCAATGTTGTGGCCAGGAGAGCACCTACTCTTGGGAATATTTTATCACCTAGTTTATTTATTTCTGAGAAACCGCAACCTACATGGTTAAGCTGTAAAGGTAGTAATAAATGCAATGTCCGTAATTGTTCCACCTGCAGACAAATGATTACTACCAAATCCTTTACTGATTATACGGGTTCTAATATTTTTTACATAAATAAATTCATTAATTGTAATACCCGTTCTGTAATATATAAAATTGATTGTGTTGCTTGTAATAAGTCTTATGTGGGTTGCACCATTCGGAAGCTAAAAAATCGGATTTCAGAACATCTGCACGATATCTCTAATGAAAGAAATTTCAATCGCAATATTTCCTCTGCAGCCAAACATTTTATAGACCATCATTCACGGGATATTTCATCCTTCAGAGTTTCTGGCATTGAAAAGGTGAACAAACCTCATCGTGGGGGTGATTTACACAGAACTTTACTCACCCGTGAAGCATATTGGATTTTCATGCTGGGCACAAGATTTCCTGACGGACTCAACCGCAGAAATGAGATCATGTTTCACTATTGATATCCGTCGTTTTTCTAAAGTTTTGATTATGTCTATATCTGTATATATGTTATGTTTATTTTTTGCATATACATGCAAATTTTTACATTTTATGTGTCGTATTTGTGTTTTAGTGACACACATTTTTTCAGGACCTATTGATTGACTATACCATGTGATCCACACATGGAATTCGTATTGGTTGCTGGGTCCTTAAATAACGGTGTTTGTATAGGGGAAATTAGCTTGGATAAAGACTGCTTGTCAGTCGAAACGCGTCGCTCACCCTCAGGGGTTCATGGTGGGTCCACGGAGCTTGTATTGTCATTTTAACTTATTGGATTAAACATTTATATTTTATCAAGAGCAAGCTGGAAATTTTTGTTTTTTTCTAGTAATCTAGCTCAGCCAATCCTTTTGGGCTAGCAGCATTGCCTGATAGTCATCTGAGTAGCCCACCTGTGAAGCTAGCTACACCGCCTGTGTATCTCAAATTTTACTGCATCTAACCCAGTAAATTGTTTTGGGGTTTTGGGCTTAGTAGCAGTGTCTGATAGTCATCTGAGTAGCCCGCCTGTGAAGCTAACTATACCGCCTGTGTATCTCAATTTTTACTGCATCTAACCCAGTAAATCATTTTGGGGTTTTGGGCTTAGTAGCAGTGTCTGCAAGTCAGGAGAGTAGCCCGCCTGTGAAGCTAGCTACATCGCCTGTGTATCTCAATTTTTACTGCATCTAACCCAGTAAATCGTTTTGGGGTTTTGGGCCTAGTAGCATTGTCTGATTGTCATCTGAGTAGCCCGCCTGTGAAGCTAGCTACACCGCCTGTGTATCTCAATTTTTACTGCATCTAACCCAGTAAATCGTTTTGGGGTTTTGGGCTTAGTAGCAGTGTCTGATAGTCATCTGAGTAGCCCACCTGTGAACCTAGCTATACCGCCTGTGTATCTCAATTTTTACTGCATCTAACCCAGTAAATTGTTTTGGGGTTTTGGGCTTAGTAGAAGTGTCTGCACGTCAGCAGAGTAGCCCGCCTGTGAAGCTAGCTACAGTGCCTTTGTATCTCAATTTTTACTGCATCTAACCCAGTAAATCGTTTTGGGGTTTTGGGCTTAGTAGCAGTGTCTGCACGTCAGCAGAGTAGCCCGCCTGTGAAGCTAGCTACACCGCCTGTGTATCTAAATTTTTACTCCATCAAACCCCGTAAATCATTTTGGGGTTTTGGGCTTAGCAGCAGTGTTTGCACGTCAGCAGAGTAGCCCGCCTGTGAAACTAACTACACCGCCTGTGTATCTCTATTTTCACCATCTAATCCAGTTAATAGTTTTGGGCCTAGTACCACAGTTTGGCCACTCAGTTCTGCTCGGTTTTCATCCATCGGTTGTTGTGCCAACAACTACAGATACAGAGTTGCCGATTAGTTAAGCACTAAAATGAGTGGCAAAAGGCCTGCTGCTGGTGGAAAGGGGAATAGGCGTGTTGGAAAGGGAAAAAAAGGTTGTGTCCGTGGGGTAGGTGGTAAAGCAACAGTAACATCTGCAGAAGAAAGACCATCTTCCAGCCAAAGTAAGATGTCTACTTCTTTTCGTGGACAATCTGATATGATCCCTTTCTTACGACCATCGCTACAAGCATCGCCAAAAATTCCAGATGAGGCACAAAAACAGCAGGTGCTTGAACAGATATCAAGTGCTCATTCAAGTGGGCTCTCCTCCATGTCAACTTCACATCACAACTACTCCAGTCCTCAGAGTTGTCACCCCAATCACACTTGCTTCCTCACAGCTCCCAAGTCTCCAGCTGCCCGTCTGAGCATGGGGTAACACACATGGTTGAGTCTGTAGAGCTGTTTACGCATACTATAGCCTGGGAATCAGAGGTCTGCCCCAGAGCTTCTGTGAATCCAGACGAGGAAATGATCTGCACTGATGCCCAGAATCTTTGTGAGTCGGATCCAGGCTTAGATGAAGAAGGTTCTGAGCATAATGTAGACCCTCGTTCCCAAACTGTAATTCCTGTTGGTGGAGACAATGAGGAAGATGATGATGAGACTGAGATACCTGATTGGAACAAAAACTTGACTTGATTGGGGCAGGAAGAGGTTGGCTCTGAGGACGACGGGTGTGAGAACACACAGGATGATGATGACGAGGATGTAGACCCCACTTACAGTTAACCCCCAGTCTGCTAGTCCATGAGGTCAGCAGAGGAGGTGGAGGAGGATGCTAGTGACGAGTCTGACGATGAGGTAACGATGCGCCTTCCTGGACAGAGACGGAGTACTGGAAGCACGTCATCAACTGCATCCTCAACCCCGAATGTGCCTCAGACCAGAAGTCATGGTGGCTCTTCAGGTCACACGGGCTCTAAGCCTTGCATAGCCTGGGCATTTTTTGACATCGCAAAGGATGACCCAACTCATGTTGTCTGTAAGATTTGCCAACAAAATCTCAGTAGAGGCCAAAAAATCAGTAGCTTGACTACTTCATGCATGAACCGTCACATGGATATGAGGCATAAGTTGCTGTGGGAAGCTCACTGTGCTACAATGGGGCCTAGTGGGCCGGGTCAACCACCGTCTGCCCCATCAAGTGCATCTGCATCCTCTTCATCCTCTGTGACTGTGGGGACAGCAGTCGCACTTGGTTTTGGATGCAGACCTTCCACCTCTTTACCCGCAACAGCCAGTGAGATTCTCAGGTCGTCAGGACATTTGCACGTGGAAACACCTGCTGGCGTTGAGCGCTCTCCGACACCGACACCACATTTTGATCAAGGCAACATAACATCTCCGCCTGCACCTTCTTCACAGACCAGCAGTTTTCCGGGGACACCCTACTCAACTCCATCTAAGCACGGCAGCCAGCCCTCAGTCCCTCAGATGTGGACAAGTAAAAGACCATTTCCTCCTAGCCATGACAAAGCTAAGAGGTTGAATTTCTCCATCTGCAAGCTGTTGGCTACAGAAATGCTGCCTTTCTGCCTGGTGGAAACAGAGGATTTTCGAGACCTTATGTCCATCGCAGTGCCCCAGTACCAGATGCCCAGTCGCCACTACTTCTCAAAGAAAGCTGTGCCTGCGCTACACCAGCATGTCACACACAACATCACTGCTTCCTTGAGAAACTCTGTGTGTGACAGGGTGCATTTCACCACAGACACTTGGATGAGTAGATATGGACAGGGGCGTTACATGTCGGTGACTGGGCACTGAGTAACTACGGCGACATCAGGAGCAGGGGCTGCTGTCCAAGTCTTGCCGTCCCCATGAGTTGCTCGTCGTTACTCTGCATCTAGAAGTTCCTACACTGCTTCTGCCTCCTCAACCTCCTCTCGGCCTTCCACCTGCACCCAAAGCCTGTCTGGTAATGCCACCCGCATTGTAACTGCGCAGAAGGAATCCTGCACACCTCCTCACTATGCTGTCACCAGGGCTCAACGGCATCAGGCAGTGTTTACATTGAAATGTCTGGGAAATGTGAGTCACACAGCTGAGGAGTTGTGGTGAGCTCTGGAGACCGAGTTCCATCAATGGTTGTCTCCACTCAAACTGCAGCCAGGGAAGGCTGTGTGCGACAATGCTGCAAACCTGGGTGCGGCCCTTCACCGGGGCAATGTCACACACGTGCCTTGTATGGCTCACGTTTTGAACCTGGTTGTCCAGCAATTTTTATCCCACTATCCCGGAATAGATGGGCTTCTGCAGAGGGCACGGTCGCTGTGTGCTCACCTCCACCATTTGCATCCCGCAGCTCGACGACTTGCATCTCTACAGAAGTCATTGGGCCTGCCAGTTCACCGGCTGAAATGCGATGTGCCCACATGGTGGAATTCAACTCTGCACATGTTGCAGCGACTGTGGCAGCACCGACGAGCCCTGGTGCAATACGTTATGACGTATAGCCTGGGCCAACGAGATCAAGAGGTGGGGCAAATCACGCTGCAGGAGTGGTCTCAGATCAGGGACCTATGCACCCTTCTGCACAGTTTTGAAATAGCAACAAAGATGTTTAGTGCTGACGATGCCATTATCAGCATGACCATTCCGGTGATTTACATGCTGGAGCACACCTTACACAGTGTCCGGAGTCAGGTGGTGGAACAAGAGGAGGAGGAGGAACAGGAGGAGTCGTATGCGGAAGGGATCATATCTCCAAGGTCAATAAGGTTGTCAGCACCAAGGTGGCTGGCATTGGAGGCTGGGGGAGAGGGATTACCGAGGGCGCATGGTAGCAGCCAAACTGTTGTGGAAGGTGCAGGAGGCGAGGAAGAAGTGGAGGACGAACTGGCGCTGGGCATGGAAGACTCATCAGATGAGGGAGACCTTGATCAAATTTCTGTTGTGCGAGGTTGGGGGAGAGGGCAGACGAAGGAAGCATGATTCTCACCTCGCCACCACCAAGACAACAAGGACTTGGTCCTCCTGGATGCGCAAGACACATGAGTGCCTTCTTGCTGCACTACCTGCAACATGACCCTCGGATTGTCAGAATCCGAAGTAAAGCTGACTACTGGGTTGCCACAATCTTAGATCCCTGGTACAAATGCAAATTTGGCAAAATAATTCCTGCCATAGAAAGGGATTCACGCATGCAGGAGTGTCAGCAGAGACTGTTACAGAATCTAACATCTGCTTTTCCACAAAACACCAGTGGTGCACGTAGTCAATCTCTGAGTTCTAACTTGCCAACAGTGGGACTATCGAGTCATCACTCTAACCGTAACAGTAACATCGTATCTGGTGGTAACAGCAATTTTTTCCAATCGTTTCAAGATTTTTTTAGACCATCCTTTGCAAGGCCACAGGAGACAAGAAGTCTGATGCACAGCCAACGCCTAGAGAGGATGGTACAAGAGTATCTACAAATTAACATCAATGCCATGACTGTGGAACTGGACCCTTGCTCATTTTGGGCTTCCAATCTTGAAAAATGGCCTGAGCTTGCCACTCACGCCTTGGAGATCTTGTCGTGCCCTGCAGCCAGCGTTCTCTCTGAACGTGTGTTCAGCGCTGCTGGTGGTGTGCTGACAGATAAGCGCATGCGGCTGTCCAGTGACAATGTAGACAGACTAACATTCATCAAGATGAACAAATCCTGGATCCCCAAGGACTTTTCTACCCCTGTGTCATCTTGGGGAGACTAAAAGCTTGATGATTTTTGAAAATCACCTCACCAACCGTTTTAAAAAACTCTGGCGAAATTGATGCCACTTAAGTGGTGTCTGTGGCCGAATTTTTTTGAAAAAATGGAGACTCTTTTATTTAGTCCCCTTGCTGAGTTTTACATGATGTTGCCATCGTCAATTCCAGGTGGGTGGGGTCGTCTGCAGAGTTGTTTACTCATACTATGGCCTGGGAATCAGAGGTCTGCTCCAAAGCTTCAGTGTCTGCTAGTCAGCAGAGTAGCCTAGCCACCCACCGCCTGTTTACCTAAGTACTATTTTTAATGGCATCTGGCCCAGGAAATTCTTTTGGGCCTAGTAGAATTTAGTGCTACTCAGCAGCGGACCCCACCCATGAAGCAAGCTACACCACCTGTTTACCTAACTACTATTTTTTAACGGCATCTGACCCAGGAAATCCTTTTGGGTCTAGTGGAATTTGGTGCTACTCAGCAGTGTACCCCACCCATGAAGAAAACTACACCGCCTGTTTACCTAACTACTATTTTGTAACGGCATCTAGCCCAGAAAATCCTTTTGGGCCTAGTAGAATTTAGTAGGGTTGAGCAAAACAGGTCGGCCATTTTCAGAAGTCGCCGACTTTTGGCAAAGTCGGGTTTCATGAAACCCGACCCGACCCCTGTGTGGGGTCGGCCATGAGGTCGGCGATCTTCTGAATCTGGTATCGGAATTCCGATACCGAGTTCCGATATGTTTGCGATATCGGAAATCGGTATCGGAATCCACATTTAAGTGTAAAATAAATAATTAAAATAAAAAATATTGATATACTCACCTCTCCGGAGGCCCCTGGACATCGCCGCTGGTAACAGGCTGCCGGAAAGAAGCAGGGCGCGTCCGAGGGTGAGTATATACCTAATAGGAATATACTCACCCTCGGCTTCTTTCCGGCAGCCTTCCTTCCTAAGAATGAGCGCGTTCAGGGCCTTAGATGACGTCACGGCTTGTGATTGGTCGCGGCCGCCCATGTGACCACCACGCGACCAATCACAAGCCGTGACGTAATTCTCAGGTCCTAAATTCCTAGAATTAGGAATTTAGGACCTGAGAATTACGTCACGGCTTGTGATTGGTCGCGTGGCGGTCACATGAGCGGCACGCGACCAATCAGAAGCCGTGACGTCATGGAAGGCCCTGAATGCGCTCATTTTAAGCAAAGAAGGCTGCCGGTTACCAGCGGTGATGTCCAGGGGCCTCCGGACGGGTGAGTATATCAATATTTTTTATTTTAATTCTTTATTTTACACATTAATATGGATCCCAGGGCCTGAAGGAGAGTTTCCTCTCCTTCAGACCCTGGGAACCATAGTATCCCATTGCACTGCATTGGGTTTCGTGTTTCGGCCGACCCCGACCCCGACTTTTTTATAGGATCGGCCGATTTCGCTCGACCCGACTTTTGAGAAAGTCGGGTTTCGTGAAACCCGACCCGATCCTATAAAAATAAAAGTCGCTCAACCCTAGAATTTAGTGCTACTCAGCAGCGTACCCCACCCATGAAGCAAGCTACACCGCCTGTTTACCTAAGGACTATTTTGTAATGGCATCTAGCCCAGGAAATCCTTTTGGGCCTAGTAGAATTTAGTGCTACTCAGCAGCGTACCCCACCCATGAAGCAAGCTACACCGCCTGTTGATCTAATTACTAATTTTTAACTGCATCTAGCCCTGGAAATCGTTTTGTACCTAATAGCATTTTGTGCTACTCAGCACAGTACCCCACCCATGAAGCAAGCAACACCACCTGTTTACCTAAGTACTATTTTTTAACGGCATCTAGCCCAGGAAATCCTTTTGGGCCTAGTAGAATTTAGTGGTACTCAGCAGCGTACCCCACCCATGAAGAAAACTACACCGCCTGTTTACCTAACTACTATTTTGTTACGGCATCTAGCCTAGGAAATCCTGTTGGGCCTAGTAGAATTTAGTGCTACTCAGCAGCGTACCCCACCCATGAAGAAAGCTACACTGCCTGTTTACCTAACTACTATTTTGTAACGGCATATAGTCCAGGAAATCCTTTTGGGCCTAGTAGAATTTAGTGCTACTCAGCAGCGTACCCCACCCATGAAGAAAGGTACACCGCCTGTTTACGTAACTACTATTTTGTAATAGCATCTAGCCCAGGAAATCCTTTTGGGCCTAGTAGAATTTGGTGCTACTCAGCAGCGTACCCCACCCATGAAGCAAGCTACACCGCCTGTTTACCTAACTACTATTTTGTAACGGCATCTAGCCCGGGAAATCCTTTTGGGCCTAGTAGAATTTAGTGCTACTCAGCAGCGTACCCCACCCATGAAGCAAGCTACACCGCCTTCTTTCTTTCTCAAGCGAACCCCTCAGGTCTGGGGTGTCCTCTGGGGTGTCCTCCAGCTCTCTCCTTCTCACAGGTGGACTACCGCGTGTTTTCACACTGTGGTGAATTTTTTGGGCCCAGGCATAAGAAGTCGTCGAGGTAATGGATAATATGTGCCGCCTTACAAACGTCCATGACGACACATTCGAGGAAGCAACTAAACGCCTCAAATAGTGAGCAGGATATGGAGCACCTCATGGGCAAACAGCGATCTATGTAGTATGCTTCTTCACAGAAGCAGCCCAATGGGAGGACACTATTCGGAGGCACAGGTAGTAACCGGAACGACCCCTCAATGTCTGTTTTGGCCATTAGGGTGCCCCTTACCAACTTCTTGACCCACCTGATTGGCTCATCAAAGGAGGTACAGTACATAGTACTGTACTTGGTTCCGCGTCGATGTTGTCATTTACTGACCTGCTCCTTAGATATGACAAATGGTGGATTAGTCTGAATGTATTGGGTTCACTTTTTGGCACAACTCCCAATGGGGGTACCACTGCGTCTTCTAAGGAAAGTGTTCTGAATGGATCCGCTGCCATTCTACCTAAAGATATTTATTTTTTTTATTTTTTTTGTCAAGACGTCTGGGTGTTGGTAGAGTGAGTTTAGATTTTTACTCCAGCCTTTCTTGATTTTAGAAGGGCATGACATGCCTATATCTGTGTCTCCTCCTTCTTTTACTCCTCCACCTCTTTTCTTTTCGCATGACTATATGTAGTTGTGACTTTTCCATGTGTTTGTTGTATCTTCTGAGCAGTTTGTCAGCTTTTGGTCACCTTTTAAGGTGTTTTCTATGTGTTTTCCATGTGTTTGTATGTGTCTGTGTTTGCCTGCCATTGGTTTCATTGGGGTTCGACGGTGTTCGTCGAACGTTCGACGAACAGTTCGTCAAACATCTCCCTGTTCGACGAACCGAGCCTGAACACTAGGGAGGTTTCTCATCTCTAGTGTTGATGGCTGAAAAAGGAAATGACATACCATCTGTTACTCATGGACACGTAGAAGCGTGTAATACCTGAAACGGCCGTAGTCCTCTCCTTGTACCGGCATTTTCTGCAAACGTACTGCCCTCTGTAACCATGTCCATACCACATTGAAAGAAATAAAGGACAAAGGTTTTTTAACTATACGGAAAGTTTGAGTGGTGCGGCTTGTTTTCTTTTTTCTTTGGATCTTTGTACATGTGTCTCTAAGCAAGCACACCCACTACCGTGGATTCACCGGGCAAGGTGACGCTGACTCAGAAATTGCCTTTTCCACCAGTGAGTATAAACGTTTTTCTTAGTGCCATTCTGTTTTTTTTTATTTCTTTTTTCACTTTAGTAAAAATAAGGCTGACAAATCATTGGATGAAGTGATCAGGAAATGGGCCATGGTGCTGACAGGAATGGGAACTTACATGATTAATAACAGTGGGGGCTATGGGAGGTGTGAGATCTGGGATACAGCCTACAATGATTAGTCGTTTAGCCACCCCACCACCAAACCAATTACCAGAATGTGTTTCATGTCCGTCAGAAGATTGGTGTAATAGATGCGCGAATGAGACTCGGCCTAAAAAATGGCCATCAAAAATATGGTGCCAAAGACGCACGTCTCTGTCTAAAGGGCAAAGTGGGACCCATAGAAGCGCAAGCACAGTGCGAAACGGCGGTCGTCCCTGTTCTCCCCTGCTCACACGAGCTTCGGCTCCCTCATTCCCGGCCATTAATTTTATCTGAAGATGTTGCCAATAAAAGTTTGAATCTTTCGAAGATTGGTGAGTGCCCTCATCTTTTCTTAATTTTGGATTGGCAACATGTTTGTGCCATGCTGAATTAGAGAAAGCAGATCAGTGTTGGGGGAAAACCAAACAAACTGATGGACGTTTGTGAAATACTAAGTTTAAAGAGGAGTGCACCATCCGTAACTATAAACACAACCGTGGCCCAAGCTTCTACATCTTCACCCATACATATTACCAATAATGTTGAAATGTCACAGTCGAAAATTATTTGTTCTAGTGTAACGAACACTGTTAAAGGAATGCCTATTAAATGTAGATAACCACAACCCTGGGAAACACCAGCTTTCCTCTTTACAAGATACGGGTGATGGTGGTATTGATGACGACTTTGAAATTTACCACATCCACACCAAGTAGATGAAGATCACGGCTGCAAAAAACGTGCTTAAAAGGCCGTGAATGTCTGGAAAATCATTTTCTCTTTGTCAAGCTCTCATATCTATTTAGCGTGAGATGGTTGAAAGATGATGTATTCCGTTTTGTCCATGTCCATTTTTTTGAAAGCAAGCAGACAAGAAGGATGAAATAGCGGGAAGAGTGTGATTTTGGTCAGTAAGGAGGTGATGTCAGGTACAGATAGGTAGATCTTTGTGTCATTGGCGTACTGATGATATTGCAACCCGTGCCATTACATGAGCTGTCCCAGGCCGAAGGTGTAGATGGAGAAGAGTAGGGGTCCTAGAACTGAGCCATGGGGAACACTGAAAGACAGGGTTCGAGTTGAGGAGGTGGTGGGTGAGTTGAAGACACTGAATGTCCCCGTAACAGTCTGGTTGTTTTTTAAAGACTCTTCCAATAACCACAAAAAGGCCATTTGCACCACCGGCCATGCCTGCATCAGTAGGGGTAGCAAAACTACCAGCCTAAGCACCACCAGCAAACATGGCAGCAAAGCATCCGACTTTGTTGGCTGAACACCAGGCTCCATGAACAGTGTCTGCTAGTAATACCACTGCTTCTTACGCTGTTATGTGTGCAAGCCAATCCCCTGTCCATGGTGTATGCAAAGATGCCTCCTGCCGTGCATCTGTAGTTGCACACTAACTCAACTACCACCATCATCAAGCACATCCACGTCCTTGTCCCAGCGCAGCATTCAGTTGTCCATACCCCAGTCCTTGGAACGCAAGTGGAAATACGCAGCCAACATCACACACTGGCCACAGTACTAAATTCACACATTTCTCGTCTGCTTGCACTTGAAATGGAGACGGAAGATTTCTGCAACCTGATGGTGGAGACTGTCACAAGGTACTCGGTACCTAGCAGCCTCAATTTCTCCTGGTCTGCCGTCATGGCATTACACAAGCAAGCACGTGTCCCACAACAGTACTCGGGCCCTCAACAATGCTGTTATTGGGAAAGTGCACCTAACCACGGACACATGGACAAGTGCTTGTGGGCAGGGATGGTACATTTCGATGATGACACACTGGGTTAGTGTAGAGGAAGCCATGATCCAGTCGGACATTCGGAGACCATGTCACAGATGTATAGCGGAAACAGGTTGTGGAAGGATTTGTATGTCATAGTTAGGGTTTTGAACTGTAGCCTCTGGGCAATAAGAAGGAAGTGAATGGCCTGGCATAGAGGAGAGGCTGGGGAATAAAATATGGACATTTGGATTACTCGGGCAGCAGAGTTTAGGATAGATTGGAGTGGTGCAAGAGTGCTAGAGGGGAGGCCAGAGAGTAGATAGTCGAGGCGGGAGATGATGAGGTCGTGCACAGATGTTTTTGCATTTTCTTGGAATGTACGGATCTGGGAAATGTTTTGAGTTGTAGTGGACAGGAGGAGGCAAGTGCTTGGATATGTAGCTTGAAAAAGAGGGCAAAGTCGAGGATCACCCTAAGGCCCCAAACATGCGGGACTATTTGTCCCGGTGTGCTGTCCCAGCATTACACAGGCACGTGTCCCACAACATTACCCTTGCCCTCTTCAATGCTGTTACTGGTAAAGTCTACCTAACCACAGACACGTGGACAAGTGCTTGTGCGCAAAGATGTTACATCTCTCTGGTGGCACACTGGGTTAACATAGTGTAAGCCGGGAATCAGTTCAACCTTGGGATGGTGCACGTCCTCCCACAATGCTGAATAGTTGTGGACAGCTGTGAAAGAGCAGTCAGATCTGTGGCTGACACCGCTGAACCTACAGCCAGGCATAGTCATGTGTGACAATGGTCGGAACCTGGTGGCTGCTCTGAGGCGAGGCGAGCTCACACACGTGCCATGCCTGGCCTATGTGCGTAACCTAATAGTTCAATGGTTTAGGAAAAGCAACACGGAGGTGCCGTATCTGCTAGGGAAAGTACAACGCCCTGTGTACCCATTTTAGAAAGTCAGCTAGAGCTTCATCCGCCCTTGCTGTGCTTCATCAGTGTTTGCAGCTTATGGCTCCCCGACTGGTATGTGATGTCCCCATGCTTTGGAACTCTACACTGTAGATGTTTGAAAGGATTTGTGAGCAGAAGAGGGCAGTTGGTGACTACAAGCATCAACAAGGCTGTCGGTATTCATTTCTGACTTCACACATAAGTAGTAGTGGACATGGATGTCAGACATATGCACCATCCTCCAAAACTTTGAGGAATCCACAAAGATGTTGAGAGGCAATGACGCCATAATTAATGTCTTCATACTGCTTGTCTGTGTTCTAATAATAATATTTATATTTATTTATATAGCGCAAATATATTTACAGTTTTACACTTTAAAACACAACAGTCCTAAGTAACAGCGATAACAATAATACAATAATTCAACCCAAATAAAACGACCATGCTTGTCACAACTTACAATCTACAGTAAGTAACAATGATAACAATAAATTTAACCAAAAAAAACATCCTGCTCCTCACAACTTAAAATCTACAATGATGTGGGGGAGATAAAAACTACAGGGGTGTATTTACAACTATGTATTTACAATGATATTACTGAGGTTAGTTGAAAGTTGTGTCGGCCTGAGGACAAGGAGGAGGATGAGAGCATGGTCAGTCATCCTCTTGGTGAGGACACAAAAGTATTGACTGTTAGCAGTCTTGCATTCATGGCTGAGTTTATGTTACACAGCCTTTCCTGTCACCCTTGCATTCTCAAACTTTTGGGCGACAGGCAATTCTGATTGGTGACACGTCTAGACCCATGCCACAAGGAGAACTTTATATCTCTTATTCCACAGGCAGACAGGTGTACTAAAATGTTGGAGGACCAGAGGGCCTTTCTTGCAGGATTATTAAAAAAATTCCCATCTGAAAGCGCTGGCAGCAGAGGTCACAGACACAGTTCATTACCTAAGCAAGGAGTACAGGTGACAGAGATACAACTCTAATCCAGCAGTCAGTGGAACACTCGCAAAGTTCTGGGAGAGTTTTATCAGACCCTCCCATCACCCTGATGTGTGTGGGACTCTCCCAAAGAGGTAAAAGTTTTCAAAGATGCTGAGGGAGTACCTTGCTGACTGCATCAACGTCCTCTGTCATTCCTCTGTGACTTATAATTATTGGCTAGCGAACCTGAACACACGGCTTGAACTGGCTCTCTCTACTGCGCACGTGCGATGTACTCACGGTCATGGAGCGCATGGTGCCTCACTCTATGGCGGTCACTGGGCACATGGCGCCTCTCTCTCTGGCAGTTTGTGTGAGCAAACGTGAACTGTCCTTTGCGGAGACAGTGCTCTAAGGACGGAGCACACTACTCAGCCTCCTATGCGCTGCTTGTCCATGCCAAAAATTTCTGCTGTTGTGCACGCTTTTTCTTAAGCTGGCCCTCCAGCCTCTAGGTCACCGGGTATGTCAGCTGCAGTTTATCGCAGCGCCGGCGCTTCGGATGCGTAGTGCACAGCCCCCCTTGCTGGTGACGGGTAGCTTTGCGTGTTTTTTCTCTCAGCTTCCGGCGAGGTTTCCTGTCTAAACACTCCCCCTCTTCTTGGGTAATGGGGCCTGTCTGTTCCCCTATTCCTTCCTCGGGAAACAGGGGACACAGCCTTGAAAGTTCTGGACCCGGGGCAGAACAGGTACCCGAAGCCCGGTCATCCTGAGTCCGTACATATCTGGCCAATCAATTCTTTAACCCCTTCATGACCCAGCCTATTTTGGCCTTAATGACCTTGCCGTTTTTTGCAATTCTGACCAGTGTCCCTTTATGAGGTAATAACTCAGGAACGCTTCAACGGATCCTAGCGATTCTGAGATTGTTTTTTCATGACATATTGAGCTTCATGTTAGTGGTAAATATAGGTCGATAATTTCTGAGTTTATTTGTGAAAAAAACGGATATTTGGCGAAAATTTAGAAAATTTCGCAATTTTCACATTTTGAATTTTTATTCTGTTAAACCAGAGAGTTATGTGACACAAAATAGTTAATAAATAACGTTTCCCACATGTCTACTTTACATCAGCACAATTTTGGAAACAAATTTTTTTTTTGCTAGGAAGTTATAAGGGTTAAAATTTGACCAGTGATTTCCCATTTTTACAACAAAATTTACAAAACCATTTTTTTTAGGGACCACCTCACATTTGAAGTCAGTTTGAGGGTTCTATATGGCTGAAAATACCCAAAAGTGACACCATTCTAAAAACTGCACCCCTCAAGGTGCTCAAAACCACATTCAAGAAGTTTATTAACCCTTCAGGTGTTTCACAGCAGCAGAAGCAACATGGAAGGAAAAAATGAACATTTAACTTTTTAGTCACAAAAATGATCTTTTAGCAACAATTTTTTTATTTTCCCAAGGGTAAAAGGAGAAACTGGACCACGAACGATGTTGTCCAATTTGTCCTGAGTACGCTGATACCTCATATGTGGGGGTAAACCACTGTTTGGGCATACGGCAGGGCTTGGAAGGAAAGGAGCGCCATTTGACTTTTTGAATGAAAAATTGGCTCCAATCTTTAGCGGACACCATGTCGCGTTTGGAGAGCCCCTGTGTGCCTAAACATTGGAGCGCTCCCACAAGTGACCCCATTTTGGAAACTAGACCCCCCAAGGAACTTATCTAGAAGCATAGTGAGCACTTTAAACTCTCAGGTGCTTCACAAATTGATCCGTAAAAATGAAAAAGTACTTTTTTTTCACACAAAATTTCTTTTAGCCTCAATTTTTTCATTTTCACATGGGCAACAGGATAAAATGGATCCTAAAATTTGTTGGGCAATTTCTGCTGAGTACGTTGATACCTCATATGTGGGGGTAAACCACTGTTTGGGTGCACGACAAGGCTCGGAAGGGGAGGCGTGCCATTTGACTTTTTGAATGGAAAATTAGCTCCAATCGTTAGCGGACACCATGTCGCGTTTGGAGAGCCCCTGTGTGCCTAAACATTGGAGCTCCCCTACAAGTGACCCCATTTTGGAAACTAGACCCCCCAAGGAACTTATCTAGATGCATAGTGAGCACTTATAACCCCCAGGTGCTTCACAGAAGTTTATAATGCAGAGCCGTGAAAATAAAAAAATAATTTTTCTTTCCTCAAAAATGATTTTTAGCCCAGGATTTTTTAATTTTCCAAGGGTAATAGGAGAAATTGGACCCCAAATGTTGTTGTCCAGTTTGTCCTGAGTACGATGATACCCCATATGTGGGGGTAAACCACTGTTTGGGCACACGGCAGGGCTCGGACGGGAAGGCACGCCATTTGGCTTTTTGAATGGAAAATTAGCTCCAATCATTAGCGGACACCATGTCACGTTTGGAGAGCCCCTGTGTGCCTAAACATTGGAGCTCCCGCACAAGTGACCCCATTTTGGAAACTAGACCTCCCAAGGAACTAATCTAGATGTGTGGTGAGCACTTTGAACCCCCAAGTGCTTCGCAGAAGTTTATAACGCAGAGCCGTGAAAATAATAAATGTGTTTCCTTTCCTCAAAAATATTTTTTTAGCCCAGAATTTTTTATTTTTGCAAGGGTAACAGGAGAAATTGGACCCCAAAAGTTGTTGTCCAGTTTCTCCTGAGTACGCTGATACCCCATATGTGGGGGTAAACCACTGTTTGGGCACATGCCGGGGCTCGGAAGGGAAGTAGTGACGTTTTGGAATGCAGACTTTGATGGAATGGTCTGCGGGCGTCACGTTGCATTTGCAGAGCCCCTGATGTGCCTAAACAGTAGAAACACCCCACAAGTGACCCCATTTTGGAAACTAGACCCCCCAAGGAACTTATCTAGATGTGTGATGAGCACGTTCAACCCCCAAGTGCTTCATAGAAGTTTACAACGCAGAGCCGTGAAAATAAAAAATCATTTTTCTTTCCTCAAAAAAGATGTTTTAGCAAGCAATTTTTTATTTTCACAAGGGTAACAGGAGAAATTGGGCCCCAATGTTTGTTGCCCAGTTTGTTGTGAGTACAGTGATATCCCATATGTGGGGGTAAACCACTGTTTGGGTGCACGTCAGGGCTCGGAAGGGAAGTAGTGACATTTGAAATGCAGACTTTGATGGAATGGTCTGCGGGCGTCACGTTGCATTTGCAGAGCCCCTGATGTGCCTAAACAGTAGAAACACCCCACAAGTGACCCCATTTTGGAAACTAGACCCCCCAAGGAACTTATCTAGATGTGTGATGAGCACGTTCAACCCCCAAGTGCTTCACAGAAGTTTACAACGCAGAGCCGTGAAAATAAAAAATTATTCTTCTTTCCTCAAAAATTATGTCTTAGCAAGTAATTTTTTATTTTTGCAAGGGTAACAGGAGAAATTGGACCCTAACAGTTGTTGCCCAGTTTGTCCTGAGTACGCTGGTACCCCAAATGTGGGGGTAAACCACTGTTTGGGCGCACGTCGGGGCTTGGAAGGGAGGGAGCACCATTTGACTTTTTGAATGCAAGATTGGCTGGAATCAATGGTGGCGCCATGTTGCGTTTGGAGACCCCTGATGTGCCTAAACAGTGGAAACCCCTCATTTCTAACTTCAACACTAACCCCAACACACCCCTAATCCTAATCCCAACTGTAGCCATAACCCTAATCCCAACCCTAACCCCAACACACCCCTAACCACAACCCTAACCCCAACACACCCGTAACCCTAATTCCAACCCTAATCCTAACCCTAATCCCAACCCTAACCCTAATCCCAACCCTAACCACAACTGTAACCCCAACACACCCCTAACCCTATCCGTAACCCTAACCACAAGCCTAATCTTAACCCTATTTCCAACCCTAGCCCTAATTCCAACCCTAACCCTAAGGGTATGTGCCCACGTAGCGGATTCGTGTGAGATTTTTCCGCACGACTTTTGAAAAATCTGCAAGTAAAAGGCACTGCGTTTTACCTGCGGATTTACAGCAGATTTCCAGTGTTTTTTTGTGCGGATTTCACCTGCGGATTCCTATTGAGGAACAGGTGTAAAACGCTGCGGAATCCGCACAAAGAATTGACATGCTGTGGAAAATACAACGCAGCGTTTCTGCACGGAATTTTCCGCACCATGGGCACAGCGGATTTGGTTTTCCAAAGGTGTACACAGTACTGTAAACCTGATGGAAAACTGCTACGAATTCGCAGCGGCCAATCCGCTGCGGATCCGCGGCCAATCCGCTGCGGATCCGCGGCCAATCCGCTGCGGATCCGCGGCCAATCCGCTGCGGATCCGCGGCCAATCCGCTGCGGATCCGCATCCAATCCGCTGCGGATCCGCGGCCAATCCGCTGCGGATCCGTGGCCAGTCCGCTGCGGATCCGCAGCCAAATCCGCACATGCCATAACCCTAACCCTACCCCTACCCCTAACCCTAGTTCTAACCCTAACCCTAGTTCTAACCCTAACCCTAGTGGAAAAAAAATATATATATATTTTCTTTATTTTATTATTATCCCTATCTATGGGGGTGATAAAGGGGGGGGTTTATTTATTATTTTTTTATTTTGATCGCTGTGGTAGAACCTACCACAGCGATCAAAATGTACTTGAATGGAATCTGCTGGCGGGCGTACTGAGCATGCGCCCGCCATTTTGGAAGATGGCGGCGCCCAGCGAGGAGACGGCCGGACACCGGGAGGATCGGTAAGTATGAAGGGGTGGTGGGGGGGTGGATTGGAGCACAGGGGGGGTGATCGGACCACAGGGGGGAGCGGACAGCAGGACGGGGGAGCGGGCAGGAGCACGGGGCAGCGCAGCACAGGACGGAGGGGACCGGACCCCATAACGGAGGACTGGGGGGGCGATCGGTGGGGTGGGGGGGGCTCACATCAGTATTTCCAGCCATGGCCGATGATATTGCAGCATCGGCCATGGCTGGATTGTAATATTTCACCTGTTTTTTAGGTGAAATATTACAAATCGCTCTGATTGGCAGTTTCACTTTCAACAGCCAATCAGAGCGATCGTAGCCACGGGGGGGTGTAGCCACCCCCCCTGGGCTGAAGCACCACTCCCCCTGTCTCTGCAGATCGGGTGAGATTGGAGTTAACCCTTTCACCCGATCTGCAGGAGCGCGATCATTCCATGACGCATACGCTGCGTCATAGGTCGCATTGGCACCGACTTTCATGACGCAGCGTATGCGTCAAAGGTCGTGAAGGGGTTAATGCAAGCATCATAGAATGCATGTTATAATTTTAATTAGCAAATTGTACATTACATCCAGAACAGTTTCACTTTGAAGGACTTTGTGGCTCATATCAATCCACAAGATAACACTAGCCTCATACTTCAAAATTTGGTAATGAAATAATTTCCCCACAGATAGGTTGTGCATGTTATGACTAGTGTTGAGCGATACCATCCGATACTTGAAAGTATCGGTATCGGATAGTATCGGCCGATACCCGAAAAGTATCAGATATCGCCGATACCGATACCCGATACCAATACAAGTCAATGGGACACCAAGTATCAGAAGGTATCCTGATGGTTCCCAGGGTCTGAAGGAGAGGAAACTCCCCTTCAGGCCCTGGGATCCATATTAATGTGTAAAATAAAGAATAAAAATAAAAAATATTGATATACTCACCCTCTGACGCGCCCTGGTTGTAACCGCCAGCCTCCGTTCATAAGAATGAGCGCTTGAAAGTCCTTAGATGATGTCGCGGCCTGTGATTGGTCGCGGAGCGGTCATGTGACCGCAACGCGACCAATCACAAGCCGTGACGTCATCTAAGGTCTTTCAAGCGCTTGAAAGTCCTTAGATGATGTCGCGGCCTGTGATTGGTCGCGGAGCGGTCACGTGACCGCCACGCGACCAATCACAAGCCGCGACGTCATTTAAGGTCTTTCAAGCGCTTGAAAGACCTTAGATGACGTCGCGGCTTGTGATTGGTCGCGTTGCAGTCACGTCAACCGCTCCGCGACCAATCACAGGCCGCGACGTCATCTAAGGACTTTCAAGCGCTCATTCTTATGAACGGAGGCTGGCGGTTACAACCAGGGCGCGTCAGAGGGTGAGTATATCAATATTTTTTATTTTTATTCTTTATTTTACACATTAATATCGATCCCGATACCGATTCCCGATACCACAAAAGTATCGGATCTCGGTATCGGAATTCCGATACAGCAAATATCGGCTGATACCCGATACTTGCAGTATCGGAATGCTCAACACTAGTGTGTACTGTTTAGAGGTAGGGTAACACACAGCAAAAAAAGGTGAATGGAAGCCTGAAAAGCACACTTTGTAGACCAAAGATACATGAGGCGTGTCACGGAGATACCACACTGTTAGATATGTGGCCTGTGTTTTTATTTTGGCCCCAAAAATAGTGTATAGAAGTCAGGTCAAAGACAGCAAATACAGTGGAATGTAGCCCTGAAATGCCACAATTTGTAGGCCACAGATACATATGGCGTTTGACTGAGATACCAGACTCTTCAGTATGTGGCCGCCTGTATATATTTTTTTACTGCTAAATAGTGTATAGAGCTAGGGTAACACACCGCAAAAATAGGTGAATGGAAGCCTCAAACAGCACACTTTGTAGCCCATGGATAGATGAGGCATGTCACGAAACTACCACACTAATATTTTTTTTTTACAAAATAGTGTATAGACCCTATAGACCTAGGGTATTAGACAGACCAAAAATTGGAATGTATGCATGAAAAACAACTATTTTTAGACCACACATAGAACGGGCGTCAGACGGAGATAACAGACTGTTTCAATACATGACCTGTATTTTTAAAAAAAATTTAAAACCACAAAATACTGTATACACCAAGGGTAGCAGACCAAAAACTGGAATGTATGCCTGAAAAACAACTATTTTTAGACCACACATAGAACAGGCGTCGGACAGAGATAACAGACTGTTTCAATATGTGGCCTGTATTTTTAAAAAAATTTAAAACCACAAAATACTGCATACACCAAGGGTAGCAAACCAAAAACTGGAATGTATGCCTGAAAAGCAAGGATTTGGAGACCACAGTTAGACAAGGCGTCTGACTAAGATAACAGACTGCTTCAATATGTGGCCTGTTTTTTTTTTATTTTGAAAAACAAAAAATTCTGTATACACGAAGGGTAGCAGACCAAAAACTGGAATGTATGCCTGAAAAGCAAGGATTTGGATACCACAGACAGACCAGGCGTCTGACTGAGATAACATGTAGAAAAGCCGCGGAGACACCATCACGTGTTTCTCAACGCAAGCAATAAATAGCCAGGTCTTTCCCCGGGAAGGAACAACCATGGGAAGGGCAGCATCCAATAAAGGAAAACCACCTATGCCAAAACATGGTATCCATCCACAGACAGCTGTTTCGGGGTATTTGCCCCTCATCAGTGTGGAGTAGGAAACTGGCTATTAGGAGCAGTGCCTGGTAAAAAGACTATAAACATAAGGGTGAATGACCTCGGGGAGATCAAAATATCCAACACCGCGGAGACACCATCACGTGTTTCTCAATGCAGTGATCCATAACACTGCCCCCATCCCTAATGGGAAATATGCAAATGCATATAGAAAAGCCGCGGAGACACCATCACGTGTTTCTCAACGCAAGCAAAGAATAGCCAGGTCTTTCACCAGGAAGGAACAACCACGGGAAAGGCAGCATCCAATAAAGGAAAACCACCTATGCCAAAACATGGTATCCATCCACAGACAGCTGTTTCGGGGTATTTGCCCCTCATCAGTGTGGAGTAGGAAACTGGCTATTAGGAGCAGTGCCTGGTAAAAAGACTATAAACATAAGGGTGAATGACCTTGGGGAGATCAAAACATCCAACACCGCGGAGACACCATCACGTGTTTCTCATAGGTTTTGGCATAGGTGGTTTTCCTTTATTGGATGCTGCCCTTCCCGTGGTTGTTCCTTCCCGGTGAAAGACCTGGCTATTCATTGCTTGCGTTGTGAAACATGTGATGGTGTCTCCACGGCTTTTGTACATGCATTTGCATATTTCCCATTTGGGATGGGGGCAGTGTTCTGGATCACTGCATTGAGAAACACGTGATGGTGTCTCCACGGTGTTGGATGTTTTTATCTCCCCGAGGTCATTCACCCTTATGTTTATTGACTGAGATAACAGACTGTTTCAATATGTGGCCTGTATTTTGTAAAATTTTTAAACCACAAAATTCTGTATACACCAAAGGTAGCAGACCAAAAACTGGAATGTATGCCTGAAAAGCAAAGATTTGGACACCATAGATAGACAAGGTGCCTGACTGAGATAACAGACTGTTTCGATATGTGACCTGCTTTTTTTTTAATTTTTAAAACCACAAAATACTGTATACACCAAGGGTAGCAGACCAAAACCTGGAATGTATGCCTGAAAAGCAAGGATTTGGATACCACAGATAGACCAGGCATCTAACTGAGATAACAGACTGTTTCGATATGTGACCTGTATTTTTTAAAATTTTTAAACCACAAAATACTGTATGCACCAAGGGTAGCAGACAAAAAAACTGCAATCTATACCTTGAAAGCAAGATTTGGACACCACAGATACATCAGGTGTCTGACTGAGATAACAAACTGTTTCAATATGTGACCTGTATTTTAAAAAAAAATTTAACCCACAAAATTCTGTATACACCAAGGGTAGCAGACCAAAAATGCAATGTATGCCTCCAAAGAGAGGATTTGGACACCACAGATACACCGTGCGTCTGACAGAGATAACAGATTGATCAAAATGTGGCCTTGATTTTTTGGGACTACCAAAATTGTGTCAACATGTAGTCTATGACACTAAGATATAAAATTTGGAGTACTAAAATTGTCCAATATTTAGCACAATGATAAGTGATGCGCGTGGAGTACAAATCACTGTGCTAAATATAAGAACTGTAGCTAAATATTTTTTTGCCATCTAAAGATCTTTTGGGCAACAAAATGTTGTCCAAAAATGTTGTAAGACACTCCAAAAAAAAATATAGTACCAAAAAAAAGGCCAAAATTTTATGCGCACTCACATCTGATGCCTGGGACAAAAACAACCTTTTTAAATTGTTAGATTTTAACTCTCTTGTATTAAAATTACCTGGCTGTAGTCTGCAGTGTGACCAAGTAAATAAATGTTGAAAAAAAATGGGGCTCTGGATTTCTTTGTACTAAAACCAGCAGGTGTAAGGTGACCAAAAAAAAAAATCCTGGCCACGGATACCTGCAGCTAGGTATATATAACATACACAGCAGCAAATATTAATGGAGCTTTTTGATGTATGCAGGAAGATCAATAGACTCACATACAGTGATTGCATGCCTTGCAGTGATGTGGATATGTGCACATAGACTCCCCTGCCTACCTAGCACAATAATCTATATAACCCCGAAATAGCCTTAAAAAGTACTGTTGGTTTATCAGGATTTGTGGATTGAACACTAGTAGATCCACACTAACTAATAAAAAAACAAATCTGACTCTATCTCAGTGGTAGCTCTCCCTTCACTAGCTGAATCTGGAGCAGAATGCGCCAAGCAGTGCGGTGTCAGGTCTCTTAAAGACCTGTTGCCGCTCTGCGGTCAGCCAATCACTGTAATACCACAACAAAGATGGCTGCGGTATACAGTGCATGGCAGACAATCCCTGCATGTTCATTGATGCTGTAAAGAGCGCCAAAATTGCAGGGTGGAGACACAAGCTCCTGCCTAATAATTCCGGAAATGCTCGGTGCTCGCCGAGTACGTAAAGCACAGTGACACTAGGGCAAGTACCAAGTAGTGGCGAGCACATTCGCTCATCAGTAGTGTTGAGCGATACCTTCCGATATCGGGGTATATCGGATCGGATTGGATCGGACCGATACCCAAAAAATATCAGATATTGCCGATTCCGATACCGGAAACCAATGCAAATTAATGGGACACAAATATCGGAATGAAAATAAACCCTTTCTTTCCTTGTAGGTTAATTCTACATGAAGGAAAACAACTAAGAATAATGTAGAATGTATTGAGGGAGGTGGAGGAGACATTAAAGACATAGATGTTTAGCCCAATCAAATGGAATTGCAAGAATTAAGTTTTTTTTTTAAGACATTCGGAGTTACAAAGATATTGACTATGTTAAGCTTTTTTATATTTTGTCAGATATTTATGTTTCACTACTTCCATGCTCTTCACCTACTTTTTTACTTCTCCCATACTTTCTCCTTCATCATCCTCAGCAGCAGCATCTTTTTTCTTCTTTACCCTATTCATCTTCTTCTTCTTCACCTTCTTCCTATTATTCTTTTTTTTTACATTCTTCATATTCTTTTTATTCAACTATTCTTCTTCTTCATATTCTACTTCTTCATTTTCTTCATATTCTTCTTCATCATATTCTTATTTGTGACAGGCATACCTGTAGTTGTTATCTATAAAAGTTTGAAGATTACACCTTCCGTTCTGCCTGTCACAAAAGATTTACAACAGGATTTGTCTGCGTTCAGTTTGGCCTGCAGCAGCAGGTATTTTCCAGGGGCACCACGAGGAGGAAAGGACTTACCCCCATACACTGCTTAGTAGTCTTCTGCTTATAATTTAGATAATATCTTTTGCTCTGATTTTTAGTCTTATGCTTACTGTTCTTCTGCTTTTTGTTCTGCAGCTTCTTGTTCTTCTCCTTCTTAGTCTTCTGTCTCTTGTTCTTCTGTATCTTGGTAGTTGTCTTCTTGTTCTTTGCCCTTTTGGTCATCTTCTTCAGGGTCATCTTCTTGGTCTTCTTTGGGGTGGTCTTCAGGGTCGTCATATTCAGGGTCGTCGTCTTCGCGGTGGTCTTCTTCAGGGTGGTCTTCAGGGTCGTCGTCTTCAGGGTCGTCTTCTTTGGGGTGGTCTTCAGGGTGGTCATCTTCAGGGTCGTCGTCTTCGGGGTCGTCATCTTCTTCGGGGTGGTCTTCAGGGTCGTCGTCAGGGAGATCCAGAGTGATTACCAAAAACCATTTCAAAAAGCTTGAACTTGGAAATGTAGCACAAGGTACAAGAAGGCTGAGGAACTGCCGAGAACCAGCTGACGGTACTGGAACCCAGATGGGTAGCAGAAGGTACAAGAGCCAATGGAACTACCAAGGACCAGCTGATGGTACTGGAACCCGGTTACTAAGCAGGAGGTACCTGTGCCAGAAAGCACTACCAAGGACCAGCAGACATTGGTGGAACTCGGATACCGAGAAGGAGGCACCTAAGCCAAAGGCTCTGCCTGGAACCAGCTGATGTTACTGGAACCCAGGGGGACATATTCAAGATTGACTTCCAAAGAACCAGCTAATGGTACTGGAACTCAAATAGGCAGCAGAAGGTACACATGAAATAAAAAGTTGCAAGGTCACGAGCCGGCTGGAGTTACTGAAATGCACAGTCCTACAGGGGGTGCTTGTCCTATTGGCACTATGGAACCAGCCTTCATTGCCAGATCCCGTAGCCCACATAGGAAGCACCTAAACTGCAGGCACCATAGAGTCGGCTAACCCGACCGCAACCCGACAGGACAACGTATTGGAGGCAAAGTGACTTTGACACTACCCGGAAACAGCTGGCGTGCTGGAACCAGGCTGGGCAGGAGGGAGTACCCGTGCCAAAGACACTTCTGAGCAGCAACTGGCGGTGTTGGAGCCCAGGGTAAATACTTGAAACAGAGTGTAGCCAGAGGCCTAATTGGAGCAAGTTTAAAATCAGTAGTAGTGTGAATGTGGACAGAGCAGGAGAAATTGCCAGACACACAGCAGTGGTGGTCTTCAGGGTCGTCGTCTTCAGGCTGGTCGTCAGGGAGATCCAGAGTGATTACCAAAAACCATTTCAAAAAGCTTGAACTTGGAAATGTAGCAGAAGGTACAAGAAGGTTGAGGAACTGCCGAGAACCAGCTGACGGTACTGGAACCCAGATGGGTAGCAGAAGGTACACGAGACAATGGAACTACCGAGGACCAGCTGATGGTACTGGAACTCGGTTACTAAGCAGGAGGTACCTGTGCCAGAAAGCGCTACCAAGGACCAGTAGACATTGGTGGAACTCGGACACCGAGAAGGAGGCACCTAAGCCAAAGGCTCTGCCTGGAACCAGCTGATGTTACTGGAACCCAGGGGGACATATTCAAGATTGACTTCCAAAGGACCAACTAATGGTACTGGAACTCAAATAGGCAGCAGAAGGTACACATGAAGAAAAAGTTGCAAGGCCGCGAGCCGGCCGGAGTTACCGAAACCCACAGACCTACAGGGGGTGCTTGTCCTATTGGCACTACGGAACCAGCCTTCATTGCCAGATCCCACAGCCTACATGGGAAGCACCTAAACTGCAGGCACCATAGCATCGGCTAACCCGACCGCAACCCGACAGGACAACGTATTGGAGGCAAAGTGACGTTGACACTACCCGGAAACAGCTGGCGTGCTGGAATCAGGCTGGGCAGGAGGGAGTACCCATGCCAAAGACACTTCTGAGCAGCAACTGGTGGTGTTGGAGCCCAGGGTAAATACTAGAAACAGAGTGTAGCCAGAGGCCTAATTGGAGCAAGTTTAAAATCAGTAGTAGTGAGATTGTGGACAGAGCAGGAGAAATTGCCGGACACACAGCAGGGGATCAGCTGACATTACTGAACCCCAATAACACTGGAGCATGTGTTGACTGTGCAGACGGCACTTCTGAGCAGCAACTGGCGGTGTTGGAGCCCAGGGTAAATACTAGAAACAGAGTGTAGCCAGACGCCTAATTGGAGCAAGTTTAAAGTCAGTAGTAGTGTGAATGTGGACAGAGCAGGAGAAATTGCCGGACACACAGCAGGGGATCATCTGACGTTACTGAACCCCAATAACACTGGAGCATGTGTTGACTGTGCAGACGGCACTTCTGAGCAGCAACTGGAGGTGTTGGAGCCCAGGGATTACAGTTCAGGTGGGAGAAACATGAACACAACAGGAGACCTGAATACTGTTGCCAACCAATTATTTAATCTAGAAGAGGACTGGCAAATTCCAGCGAGATCCAGGCCTTGTTCATTTTCAGAAAAGTAAGCCGGTCAACGTTGTCGGAGGATAGTCGCATGCGACGGTCTGTTAGTACACCACCTGCGGCACAAAAGATGCGTTCCGATAATACACTAGCAGAAGGGCAAGCCAGCACCTCCAATGCATACTGGCTAAGCTGTGGCCATGTATCCTGCTTAGAGACCAAAACTTGAAGGGGGAAGAGCTGTCTGGGAGAACACTGAGTGTGCAGTCACCATCTGACGGAAACGTTGCCTCCTGCTGACTGGAGCCATCTGTGATGGTGTAGATATTTGTGGCGGGGACACAAATCTTTGCCACATTTGGGCCATACTGGTCTTGCCTTGTGCTGCTCCCTCTTTGTGCAGACCTTCCACTGCCTCGACGCACTGAGCTGCTTTGTAAAGCACTAGCAGCACTGCTCTCGGGTGGAATGGAGAACATGATGGAAAGCACCAGTATGCCTTGGTACTCCCGCATTTTATGCTCCGGGTTCAACGGTGTTATGAGGCTTTGTAAGTTGTCCCGGTAGCGAGGATCTAGGAGGGTGGACACCCAAAAATCAGCCGTTTTGAGAATGTGGCGATGCGGCGGTCGTTTCTCAGGCACTGCAGCATGAAATCAACCATGTGCTGCAGACTGCCAACTGGCCAAGAAATGCTGTCCCCTGCTTGAGGCGTCATCTCTGCCTGCTCTGCATCACCCCACCCTTGCTCTACATACTGACTACTAGAGCATTGTATACCTCCCTCCTCTGGACAGATGTCTTCCTCCTCCATTGACTCCTCTTCATCCTCCTAACAAAGTGTCCCCTGCCTAGGCCTTTGTGAGGAGCCACGTTGCGCAGACTGTCCAGAAGCAGATGGCATTTGTGACTCCTCATCCTCCACCTCTTCCAAAACCTCCTCCCTTAGTGCTTGCAGTGTTTTTTCAAGCAGGCAGAAAAAGGGGATAGTCATGCTGACTAGTGCATCATCTGCACTCGCCATCTGCGTGGAATCATCGAAGGCACGCAAAACGTGGCAGATGTCCTTCATAGAGGCCCACTCAGTGGTGGTGAAGTGTGAACGGCGTGCAGTGCGACTTGTTTGCACTTGATGCAGCTGGTACTCCATTACTGCTGCCTGCTGCTCACACAACCTCTCCAACATATGTAACGTTGAATTCCACCTGGTGGGTAGGTCACATATGATGTGATGTTCCGGAAGGCGGAATCGGCGCTGCAGAGCTGCAATGCGTGATCTTGCCATGCTGGAACACACTCTATGCGGACCTTGTGCAGCAGTGCATCAAGATCCGGATAGTCCCTCAAAAAACTCTGCATGACCAAGTTGAGCACATGTGCCAGACATGGGATGTGAGTGAGGTTGCCTTGGCCCAGAGCTGCCATCAGATTTCGGCCATTGTCACACACTACCATGCCTGGCTAGAGATTCACTGGCACAATCCACACCTCGCTTTGCTGCTTGATGGCATTCCAGAGCTCCTGCGCTGTGTGGCTTCGATTCCCCAAAGAAATTAATTTCAATACAGCCTGTTGATGTTTGGCCACAGCTGTGCTCATAACGGTCATAACAGGTAAGCGTTCACGGGTCCATGTGGAGGTAGACTGTGACAGTTCCGTCAGCACTGATTCAGAGGAACTGGAGTATGAGGAGGAGTCAATGTGTACAGACTGGATTCCTGCAATCCTTGGAGTTGGCAGAACATGTACAGTGCCACTCTCAAGATCTGTGCCCTGCTCCACAACTTTTACCCAATGGGCAGTGAGGGAAAGGTATCGTCCCTGTCCATGGTTACTGGTCCAAGCATCGGTGGTCAGGTGGACCTTGCTACTGATGACGTTTAGTAGCGCATGTTTAATTTTTCCCTCCACATGCTTTTGCAGGGCAGGGACGGCTTGCCTGCTGAAATAAAAGCGGCTGGGCACGTTGTATTGTGGGACTGCCAATGCCATGAAGTTACGGAAGGTGTCAGTCTCCATCAGCCTGAATAAGAGCATTTTAAGGGACAGTAGTTTTGCAATGCCAGCATTCAGAGCCTGTGCTCGGGGGTGGTTTGCCGAGTATGGGCGCCTTTTCTCCCATGCCTGTGCTACCGATGGCTGTAGACTGGGCTGGGAGTGTGAGGATGACAGGGAACGTGGTGCTGTGGGTGGAATGACACTGTGTCTCTGTACAACAGTGCCAGAGGTTCTTCCATGGCGATCCTGTGAGGAAGCCGAACCAGCTGTGTGTGAGCTGGAGAAAGAGGCCATAACACGAGCTGAAGACGTGGTAGGTGGTGCTGTAGGTTGGCCTAGGTCTTCAGTGGGTCTTTGTAACTCCACCACGTGCTTGGTCCGCATATGTTTCCACATATTTGTGGTATTGAGGTTGCTGACACTTTTCCCTCTTTTCACTTTCTGATTACACAGCTTGCATTTGACAAAGCAAATGTCATCTACAACTGTGTCAAAAAAGAACCAGGCACTGCTCCACTCCTACCGTTAAACCGCAAGTAATAATTACCATAAGCACACCTCACAACCTCCTAAAATGCCACTCATAGTCTTATCACACAACGTGAGGGGACTCAACTCCCCACACAAACGCACCAAGGCTTTCCGCTACTATAGATCCCAGCAGGCAGATGTGGTATGTCTCCAAGAAACTCACTTTTCAACTAAATCCTGTCCTAGATTCTTGTCCGCTTCTAACCCGCTCTTCTACTCCGCAAATGCCCTAAACAAAACTAAAGGTGTAGCTATCTGCTTTAAGAAATCTGTCCCGTTCATTTTTAAATCTTCAGTAGCTGATAAGAAAGGTCGCTATATTATGGTGACGGGCACAATAACCGACGAATTGGTGACTTTTGTCTCCTACTATGCCCCTAATATTCACCAATCTGCCTTTTTCTCTCAACTATTAGAAGTGATTTCAGAACACGCCCAGGGCACCACGATTCTATGCGGAGATTCCAATTGTATACTCAAAGCTAACCTAGACAAGTCCTCTAGTCCTCATTTTCCTACTCCTTCGCCGCCATACCCTTCAGCTGATTCAACCGCCCTCAACAAACTTTTCTCCCAATATCACTGGATAGACCTATGGAGGGAACTTCACCCCACTGAAAGAGATTATACCTTTTTCTCCGCACGCCACCTAGTATACACCAGAATTGACCATATCCTAGTCCATCCTTCCTTTATTCCAAATGTATCAAACATCTCAATCCAATCTACCCCTTGGTCAGACCATTCCCCATACCTGATCACATGCTCAACTCTCCACCTGCAGCCCCGTTCATTCAGCTGGACCCTTAACGACTCACTGCTCTCCTATCCTGACATCGCCCAAAAACTGATAAACCATATTGATGAATATTTCTCATTGAACAAACAATCAGCATCTTCGCCAGTTTCCCTATGGGAAGCACACAAAGCAGTTCTCAGTGGTTTCTGCATCCAAGAGGCCTCTCGCAAGAAAAAAGATAGAAACGCGAAAATAGCGGAGTTGGAGAGCAGGGTGTTGGCTTTGGAGTCCCAGATGAAAAGTATACCTCTACCCACCATGTATCGAGACCTCCTCCATGCACGGATGGAGCTAGACCTGCACCTCTCTGAGAACGCTGACCGAGCTATACGTTGGTCACAGCAATGCTTCTATGCCCTTAACAATAACAATAACTCTAACCTCGCTCGCCGCCTAAAATGCCAACCCTTACCTAGACCCCCCATACGTATACGCACTTCAACAGGTGTCACAACCAACCCGCAACAAATTGTCCATTTATTTCAACAAAAACTCAGACAGCTGTACAGTGCCCCAACTGCTACAAACATAGATACCCTAGAGAACTTTTTAGACTCTGTTCCCTTTCCAGCCCTTAGCCCCGACATGATCGAACTCCTTGACCAAGCTGTAACTCCCAATGAAATTGAACTAGCCATTAAAAATTTGAAAACTAACAAAAAACCAGGCCCCGACGGGTTCACGGCCCTTTACTATAAGAAATACGCCCCGGTACTGACCCCCACCTCACCAACTACTTCAACTCCCTGAGAGACGGTAACAAACCTGGCACGGCCTCATTAATGGCTGCAATATCTATGATACCTAAGCCCAACACAGATCACCTATTTTGGTCCAATTATAAACCGATATCTGTAGTTAATATAGACCTTAAAATATTAGCTAAAATTCTATCCCAAAGATTGAATTCAGGCTTAGGTGCATTAATCCATAAAGACCAAGTAGGCTTCGTCTCGCGTCGACAAGCCTCAGACAACATACGGAGGGTCACCCACCTACTACACCTCTGCAAATACCACAATATATCAAGTATGTTACTGTCATTAGACATTAAAAAAGCCTTCGACTCTGTATCGTGGCCTTATCTGTTTGCGGTGCTGCGAAGATGGAAGTTTCCCGACCACTTTCTCTCCTGGATCCACGCTCTCTACAGTTCACCTTCCGCCTACGTGCGCTATAACGGCTTTTCTTCTACACTTTTCCCAATCAACAGCGGTACCCGACAAGGTTGCCCTCTCTCACCCCTACTATTTCTCCTGGCGCTCGAACCACTAGCCATCCAGCTATGCCTCAACTCCAATATACAGGGGGTAGATGTAGCGGCGGTCCCACATAAACTATTCATGTTTGCAGACGACATCCTGCTCCTTCTATCGTCCCCTCAGAAATCTCTGCCGGCCCTTCTCCAAACCTTACAAGACTTTGGAGCAATATCCGGTCTGCGAATAAACACCGCCAAATCTTACGCTATGAATGTATCCCTCCCACAATCAACCATAACAAATCTCCAAAACGATTTTCCTTTTCAGTGGGTTACTAAACACTTGGACTATTTAGGAGTGAAACTGACGGCTAATCTAGACTCCCTCTACACGGCCAACTATCCTCCCATGTTTCGAAAACTTCACCTTTTACTACAGTCTTGGGAGAAATTGCACCTCTCATGGTTAGGCCGTGTGCGTGCCCTAAAGATGTCTATCCTTCCCAAGCTACTTTACTTATTTCGTGTCCTGCCAATCCCCATCCCCTCGCACTTCCTTAAAATGGCTCAAAGATCAATAGACGCCTTTGTTTGGAGGGGAGGCCTCCCCAGAGTTAACAAAGCCACTCTCTACCAACACCGCCTAAAAGTAGGGTTGGGAGTTCCCAACCTTTCTAAATATTACCGCGCAGCCCAATTAGGCCAACTGACCCTATATCATGCCTACATTGAACCCCTATTATGGCTATCTCTAGAAGCCGCCGAGCTACAACCCGATACCCTAGATACAACATTATGGATTCTCCCAACCCAACGCAAACATATTTCAAACCCCATAATAAAACATTCTCTCGCAATCTGGGATTCTCACAAGTATTCCTCACAAATAATCTCACCTTTTTTGCCCCTCGCCCCAATTTGGGGCAACACTCTATTTCCCCCAGGTATGGGTCCCCTTAGATACTTTCATAAGTGGGTTGAAGCGGGGATAACTAAAGTTCACCATCTCTTTAATGTTGACGGGATTATCCCATTCCCAGCCCTTAGAGAAAAATACGGTTTCCCCCCCGGAGAGATATTTCGATATTTGCAACTTAAGAACTTTGTCAGCTCTTTATTGAAAAATTCTATTCCTCCATATTCCTTTACCCCATTTGAACAAAGATGCCATCAAAACCCCCATGCCTCAGGTACTATATCACTCCTCTACTCACAAATCAACTCCCCCTCACATAGGAATTTTCTAAAATACATTTCTCGCTGGGAGTCCGATATTGGGTCTACCCTCTGAATGGTCCCAAATCTGGTCCTCCTCAACTGGAGGAATCCTAAATACCCTTATGCTAGAAACTAATTATAAAGTGTTAACCCATTGGTACCTGACCCCAGCGAGAGTAGCTAAGGCAGTGGCCAACTATTCCCCGAACTGCTTCAGAGGATGTAACTCCACTGGAGACATGTTTCATATCTGGTGGCTATGCCCAACTGTTAGGAGACTATGGATTAGAATTTACCACTTAGTTTTTTCTGTCACAAATGTAAACCTCAGAAAGAATCCTTGGGAGGTCCTACTTAACAAACGCATCCCCAACATTCCCAAACACACCCAGGCTCTTATATCTTTTATATTTTTAGCAACTAAGCAAACAATAGCTTTGGCCTCGAAGAAAACAACTATAGATTTCTCCGCAGTCAAATCTCGCCTCTCCTGGTACATGATAAATGAAAAACTGTCGGCTATTCTCATGGACAAAGTTGGTAAATTTGAAAGAGTATGGCTTCCCTGGGCGGAATATACTAATCGCACTCCCTTTGCGATACCTACACTTCACCTAACTAACCCTGAACTATCTGATTCAGATTGACTCTTTGCAATTATTGTATACAATGTTAATTCACCCTCGGGCCCCCCTTCCCCCTCCCCCCCTCCCCCTTTTTTTCCTTTTTCTCCCCTTTTTGCCTTACTCAGTCTCCCCCCTATCCCATATAGTTGTTAGATCAAAGAATTGCGCGCTATTCGTTTATATGTTTTTGTACACATATTGTATTTACAGTTTGTAATGCTACCATTGTTATCGCATCATATGTAAAATTGAAAATATTTCAATAAAAATTTATTGTTGAAAAAAAAAAAAAAAGAACTAGGCACTACAAGTCTTGGGAGCGCCTGTTTTGGGTTTTGGAAGATGCATGCTCCTAATGGGTGCCGAAGTGGAGGCTACAGGCAACCAAGTCTGCCCCCTCCCTCTCCCTCCTTTTTGGGCCATTCGGGGAATCTCTTCCTCAGAGCTGCTCCCACCACCTTCCTGTACCTCACGCCATGATGGGTCAAGGACCTCATCATCTACACTACCCTCTTCAAACAACTGCTTCTCCTGGGTAGTCTCAACAGCACAGTACGCACCAGAAAGTGGCACCTGAGTCTCATCATCAGATGCGCACTGAGGTGTGCTGACCATAGGCACTGGCCCACCCGCCTCTTCAGATTCAGAGAGACAAAGCTGTTGCGCATCACTGCATACTACCTTTTCTTCAAATTCTAGAATGCTGCTTGGCTGGCCTCCTTTTCCAAGCCAAGAGATTCAGAGAACAAAAGTAGAGATGGCTCCTGTCCAGGGCTCTCTGACTGCCTGGGCAATTTGGCAGGTGGTGAAGAGACAGATGGGTGCTCTTCAGTGCTCTGGACCTGAGAGGATCTGGAACTAATTGAATCTGATGCGTTATCTGCCATCCATCCGACAACGGCTTCAATTTGTTCCTCCCACAGCAGTGGGGTATGGCGAGCTCCTACAAAGCTGTGCATAAAGGACTGTTCCCTGGTAAAACTGGGGGATGCTGAGTCACTGGTGCCCGCAGCAGGCACAGAATCCCCAAGTCCTCTCCCTGCAGAAACTCCACGCTCACGACCACGACCACGTGCCTTACTCCCTGCCTTCTTCATCTTGGTAGACTGATAAAGATAGGCAGTAAATTACTAAGGGCTTAGTGTGCTTATTCCTGAACAGCTGCTAACAGGTATAAGAAACACTAATTTTATAAAGTGTGGGCTAGACTTTAATATGAGCTAATGTGGCCTACACAACTGTAAAGTGGAGTGTTTGGTGAACTTTATTAAGTTTTTTTTTTCACAAAAAGACACCGGATGTGCCCAAAGATGTAAAACCGATAGCATAACAAACTTTTTGTAGCTATTACAATGCAGGAAGGTAACCTACAATGCAATAGATGAGGGTCCAAAAAATAGGCTAATACTAATCTGTCTGGGGCTGCAGGGCACAAGGCTGCAGAAAGGCTCCTCTATCTACTCCTATATAGTTTTTTGCAAGCAATCTAGCTGGATACGGATGGAACCACACTAATAGGAGAAATCTGGAAAAATGAGCAGCACTAATGCAAAAAAGTACAATGTATGAGGCAGTGACGCACGCAGAGCGGACTACAACCGGAGGTGGCAGCAGAACACACTACAGCGTGAGCTGCACTCACACACAGAGACCTCGCAGACAGCTGTGAACAGCGCTGCAAGGCAAAAGAAAGCTTCTCACGCAGCGGTTGATAAAGTAGCCTGGGTAAAGCACAATAAAGCAAATCGCTAGCTCAAACTGTCCCTCAGAACAGCAGCGTCCTGTCCCTAACTGAATTCACAGCAGAGTGAACCCAAAAAGGCGGCGGCTTTCATAGTGCATCATGACATCATTTCAGCAGCCAATCACAACCATGCCATTAGTTAACATGCCTAACAGGATGTGCCCACACTTCTTAGGATCCTCATTGGCTGAATAAAATCAAACTGGCTTACTGCATTATGGGAACTTCCGATTCCAGTATTCGAGATACTAAAAGTATCGGAACTCAGTATCGGAACTCCGATACCATGAATATCGGTCGATACCTCATATTCAAGTATCGGAATGCTCAAAACTACTCATCAGTGATCACTAGCGGTGGATTATGAGACGTGGAGGAAGGCCTCGTTAAAAACTAGGCCCAATGTAAAGGAGCGTGTCTCCTAGACTTGTAATGCCCAAACACTAAGTGCATGTGCTGACAAACATTTCCCTGTGGGGGGTACATTTTAAAAAAATTATTTATGGGGATCATAGATACCCTTGCCCAAAAATGGAATGACTGTAGCAGCATACAAAATGTTCACCATGGTGTTCTAGTGGTGGAGAATGATGATATGTGGAGGGAGGCCTTATGAAAAACTAGGCCCAATGTTAAGAAGCAGGTCTCCTACACTTTTAATGCCCATACACTAAGTGTATGGGCTGACAAACATTTCCCCCTGGGGGAGTAAAATCTTGGGGGGTTTAAAATTATTAACGGGCATCATAAAAACACACTTGCACAAAAAAATAAGTCACGGAATACGTTCAACCTTATGTTTGCATGGTTGTGGATGCTGAGGATGAGTATAAGGAGGAGGATAACACCAAACAGACCAAATCAGGAAGCGTATACCCATGTGTGGTGGTGAAGACGTGCATGAGAATACACATCCACAAAAAGACATTGTATTTGAGGTTATGTTTCGCTGTTTTCACTTGGTGGTGTACAGAAGTCTTGCCAAATCCAGCCCTTGTTCATTTTTATAAGAGTCAGCCTGTCAGCATTTTCAGTTGACAGACGGATGTGCTTGTCTGTTATAATTCCACCAGTGGCACTAAAAACCTGCTCTGACAGAACGCTAGCAGCAGGGCAGGCCAGGACCTCAAAGGCGTAGAGAGCCAGTTCTTGACACGTGTCCAGCTTGGATACCCAATAATTAAAAGGCCCAGAGGAATCCTGGAGGACGTTTGTACGATCAGCAAGGTACTCCCTCAGCATCTTCCCAAACATCGCACATCTTGTGACAGCACCCCATGCCTCTGTGCCGGCACGATGGGAGTGTCTGAGAAAACTGTCCCAGAACTTGGCCATTGTTCCCCTGTCTGAGCTGGATTGTACTTCTGTCTCTCTCGCTTGAACTCCTTGGTTGGACAACAAACTCTGACGTCTGCTGCCAACATTTTCATATGGGAATTTTTTAAGTAATTCCACTACAAGGACCCTCTGGTACTGCAACATTTTACTACACCTGTCTGCCTCTGGAAGAAGACATTGAAAGTTCTCCTTGTAGCATGGGTCTAGAAGTGTCACCAACCAGTAATGAGTGTCATCGAAAATTTTAGTAATGCTAGCGTCATGGGAAACGCAGCGCAACATAATCAGCCATGCGTGCCAGACTGCTAACAGGCAAGACTTCCGTGTCCTCACCAACAGGATGACTGACCATGCTGTCCTCTTCCTCCTCCCTGTCCTCAGGCCATCCACGCTGAACAGACGGTATGACAGCTGTACTTGTAGTACCGTCTATAGCGCATGAAAGTAGCTCCTGTTCTTCCACCTCCTCCTCTTCCTTATTGTCTACCAATCCACGTTGGGACGACATGAGGCTGGGCTGCGTGTAATCACCGTGTATGGTTCCTTGCTCCATGTCCTCGTGCTCCGCCTGCAATGCATCCTCTTTAATTGTGAGCAGAGAGGTTTTCAGAATGCAGAGAAGCGGGAAGGTGATGCTAATTATGGTGTCATCACCGCTCACCATCTTGGTGCAGTCCTCAAAGTTTTTGAGGATGGTACATATGTCTGACAATCATGTCCACTCCTGAGGTCTTATGTGTGGAGTCTGAACTGAATAACAACGGCCTTGTTGATGCTGGTAGTCAACAACTGCCCTCTTCTGCTCATATATCCTTTCCAACATATGCAGTGTAGAGTTCCAATGCGTGTGGACATCACACACCAGCCGGTGAGCCGGAAGCTGCAATCGCTGCTGAAGCACGGCAAGGGCAGATGAAGCTCTTGCTGACTTTCTAAAATCGGCAGATAGACAGTTTTATTTCACTAGCAGATCTGGCAGCTCCAGGTAGCTTTTGAGAAAACGTTGAATGATGAGGTTAAGCACATGGGCCAGGCAAGGTACATATGTAAGCTCACCTTGCCTCAGAGCCACCACCATTTTGACACACGACCATGCCTGGCTGTAGGTTCAGCAGTGTCATCCAAAAATCTGACTGCTCTTTCAGCATTGTCCACAACTCTTCAGCATTGTGCGGTTTGTCACCTAAGCAGATTAGCTTCAGCACAGCCTGTTGCCTCTTGGCTGAGGCATTGCTGCAGTGCTTCCAGCTTCTGACTGATGTGCTCATTTCAGAGATGGAGCCAGGAGCTGTAGACTGTGGGGGCAACCCTGATTGATGTAGGGCCTGCAATCCTCAGCATGGGGAGGATATGTTCCATCCCAAGGTCCGACTGGGTCCCAGCCTCCACTATGTTAACCCAGTGTGCCATCAGTGAGTTGTACCATTCCTGCCCACAAGCACTTGTCCACGTGTCCGTGGTTAGGTGGACTTTCCCAGTAACAGCATTGTTGAGGGCACGGGTAATGTTGTGAGACACGTGCTGGTGTAATGCCGGTATGGCACACCGCTTGCATTCCAATGACTGGAGTATAGACAACTGAAGGCTGCTCCGGGACAAGGACGTGGACGGACTTGATGATGGTGCTGGTTGACTGCGGGCAACAACAGGTGCAGGGCATGAGGCATCTTCACATGCACAGTGAACTGGGAATTGGCTTCTACGCAAAACAGTGGAAGAAGCAGTGGTGTCACCTGCAGACAGTGTTCCTGGAGCTTGGAGTTTGGCCCACAAAGTCGGGTGCTTTGCTGCCATGTGCCTGATTATGCTGGTGGTTGTCAGGCTGGTAGCTTTGCTACCCCTGCTGATGCGGGCATGGCAGATGCTGCAAATGGCCTGTTTGGGGTTATCGGCAGAGTCTTTAAAAAATAACCAGACTGTCATGATCTGCATAGTTTGTGGGATTAGGCAGTTCAGAGGTTAATCTGAACGGCCTCACTATGGTATTCTGGGAGGCTTCTTATGGCTTCATTGTTTGCTCAGTCCTCGTCGCTTATACTCTGACCCTTGGCCAAGTGTGTGTGACCCTGTTGTGCCTGTGTTTGTGCTTTGTGCCTGTGCTACTTTATGCTTGTCTGGTTCTGATCTGGTTCTGTCCTCATTTAGAGTTCTGCCTGTCCCTCTTGTACTGCGCTGTTATCTCCGTGTATGACTCCTTGCTTACGTTCTGACTATTCTCTGCTCGCCCCTTCTGTACCGAGCCGCCCTCTCCGTGTATGACACTCGCCTGTCCAACCTGAGTTCCCCTCTCCTCTACTTCAGGTTCCCTGTAGAATCCTGCACTCATCTCCAGCAGCAGATGCTAAGCCCCGCCCCCTGTGGTCACATGATCGTAGGTCCTTCTGTTCTCTGTCATACTCACGCTGCTCAGGTCCTGTCTGCCTGAGGTTTCCCTGCGGCATCTGACCCCGGGCTCTCCCACAGTGTGGGTGAGTCATGCTGTTCAGCTGAGGCAGTGCGCCGGTGCTGACAGGATCCTGATATTACAAGCGACCGTACATTTTTTAGGGTTGGGGAAAGTTGTGTGTTTTTTTTTCTCTGTGCAAATTAGCAGCATGGATCCCCTGCAGGCTTTGGCCGGTCAGGTCAAGCATTTAACCCAAATGTTCCAAAAGCTCAATATGGAACAGCACACAATGGCCCATACCCAACAGCAGTTGGTGGACACAGTGCATGGGGCTGTTGCGGCAGGGTATCCTGGTTCTGGGAGGAGGGACATATCTGTGGTATCCCCTGAATCTCCTGTAAAATTACCTGATTTCTTTTCAGGGGATAAAAAGGAGTTTAGGTCCTTCAGGGAGGGATGTAAGCTTTTTTTTTTCTTTATGGCCCCGTTCCCCTGGGGACAAGTTCCAGAGGGTGGGGGTTGTTATTTCTTTACTGTGGGGTGCCCCCCAAGCATGGGCTTTTTCTCTGTCTCCCACTGCCCCCGAGAGAATGACTGTCGATGCTTTCTTTGAAGCCTTGGGCCGCATATGTGTTGAGCCTGACAGAGTATGCATGGTCCGGAAGATCGGTCATGGGTAGCAGCCAGATCGGTACACGCTGACCGTCTGGTTCGTGCATTCCATGCCCGGCATCCTGGGAAACCTGGGGGTCTGGAGTTCCCCCGTTGAGAGGGGGTTACTGTCATGATCTGCATAGTTTGTGGGATTAGGTAGTTCAGAGGTTAATCTTGACGGCCTCACTATGGGATTCTGGGAGGCTTCTTATAGCCTCATTGTTTGCTCATTCCTCGTCGCTTACACTCTGATCCTTGGCCGAGTGTGTGTGACCCTGTTGTGCCTGTGCTTTGTGCTACTTCATGCTTGTCTGGTTCTGATCTGGTTCTGTCCCCGTTTGGAGTTTTGCCTTTTCCTCTTGTACTGCGCTGCTATCTCCGTGTATGACTCCTTGCTTACGTTCTAACTATTCTCTGCTCGCCGCTTCTGTACCGCGCCGCCCTCTCCGTGTATGACCCCCGCCTGTCCAACCTGAGTTCCCCTCTCCTCTACTTCAGGTTCCCTGTAGAATCCTGCACTCATCTCCAGCAGCAGGACGCTAAGCCCCGCCCCCTATGGTCACATGATCGTAGGTCCTTCTGTTCTCTGTCATACTCAGCACGCTGCTCAGGTCCCATCTGCCTGAGCTTTCCCTGCGGCATCTGATCCCAGGCTCTCCCGCAGTGTGGGTGAGTCACCCTGTTCAGCCGTGGCAGTGCGCCGCTGCTGACAGGATCCTGATACAGACTCGGGAAGATCTAACAGTTGGAATGGCAAATTCCGTCATGTTGGTGTTACGAGGAACGGATGCACGCCTTCTGTCTGCGGCCACCACACTGCTTCTTCCTACCTGTTGGGGTAATATGCCTAGTTCCCCAAGTGTGCTGCTGTCCTCGCTCTACATGTCCTCCTGCCAGGTTGGGTCAGTCACTATCTCATCCACCACCTCGTCTTCCACATCCGCACCCTATCCATTATTAATCCAATATTAATAAAGGGTTAAAAAAACACACACATTAGGAAAAAAGTATTTTAATGAAATAAATTCACATGGGGTTGTAATAGCTTTATTATACGCGCAATCCAAATGACGACCCTTGTCTTCTGAAAAAGAGTTAAAATAAAAAAAAGCAATATCCCATACCTGTCCGGCGTACAGTCATGTCCTACGATGTAAATCCATCTGAAGGGGTTAAATAATTTTACAAGCAGGAACCTGCTAATGCCGCTGCCCCTGGCTGTAAAAACTGGGGAATGAATGGAATGCAGGGGAACGTAGCTACCTAGACTTGCGGTGCTGCGCCCCCTGCTGGCATAACTTCATATGAACTCTAGCATGGGAAAATATTCTGAAAAATTCCCACGCTTGAGTTCATATGAGGTTATGCCAGGGGGCACAGCACCACCATTTTTTCTGTGATTCAACCCTTTATTTTAACACCTAGAGCTCCCAAATTTTGCACACACACACACTTCTAACATTATTAGTGAGGAATGTGTAAAAAATTAAGGGATATGACATGGTTTACTGTATGTTAACCATGTCTCATATCCTGTCGGGTTTGATAAGGAGATAGCAGAAAATTCAATTGCCGGCTTTTGCTATCTAGCTCTGTATTAAAAAAAAAATATATATATATATATATATATATATATATATATATATATATATATATATATATATATATATATATATCTCCCCATACTATGTGTAGACATTTATTTTATCTATTCTATTCTAACCTGTCAGTGTGATTTTTCTGTGCACCGCACTGAATTACTGGCTTTTCTATAGAACGCCGGTGCGCATTTCTCGCAAGTCACATGCATGATCTGTGTGTAATCTGTAGTTTTCTCGCCTCCATAGACTTTCATTGGCTGATTTTTGCGCAATACACTGACAAACGCAGCATGCTGCGATTTTCTCAACCCGTAAAATACGGTGGAGAAATATATGGCAGATAGGTGCTGCCTCATAGAGAAACATTGGTCCGTGTGCAATGCGTTGTTTTTGCGCCTCTCATACATCCGTATTCCTCTCTAGTGTGACCCCGGCCTTATGCACAACTTTGTATTCAAAGAACTGGTAGATCTGCAGCAGGAAAAACTGTGATTTTTATCAAAATTACAGCAAGCTGGCCAAAATGTGACCCATCACTGGAATTATGGGCTCTGCCCCTACATCATCCTGCTCTCAGAAGGAGTAGGAAAATCTGTTCACAGATTCCTTTTAAGGCGCACATACATATTAGATTAAAGCTGTTCAAACCAGCCACTGTAGAGAAACTAAATGAGTTTATGTTTATGGGCCCCCTGACAGATTGTGATGTCACCGAAAAGGATAGGGCACTTTTAATTTGAACATCCGATCCTGTTGTTCTCTTGGGCGTTAAGCTTGTACCGAAAGATGTCTTTCAGCAGATTCCACAGCTGTCTAAGGTGTTTAGGCACCTTCGCCTTGCAAAGAAGATCTTTATTAGGCACCTCCTTCATCACTCCTGCAGGTTTTTTCCTTGTGTCATCATGTTTTTCTGTTTCTTTCCTCTTTTAAAGGGAACCTGTCACCCCCCCCCCCAGGCGTTTTTAACTAAAAGAGCCACCTTGTGCAGCAGTAATGCTGCATTCTGACAAGGTGGCTCTTTTAGTTCTGGGTGCTGTAACTGCCGAAATAATCAGTTTAGAAACCACCGGAGACTAGACGGAGGTGGACATGACTTGGGGATGGGTGGACCAAGAACTCCTGCAGCCTTTGTTTGTATTGCGGTGTAGATTTTAAACAAGAGTGTTGTTGCTTTAAGTTTAAAGGAAGTTTAGATGTTTGTGCCTGGTGTATTACTGTGAGGAGGGTGGGGCTTATATAAGGAAGGCAACTCTGGCTCTCCCTCTTTCTCTCACAGGATGGACAGGAGGAAACATTACCCGCCCTGTTTATAATCTTTGTCCTTAAACTTTTTAATTATTGCTTGTATAATGATAAATGTTTTATTGTATTTTTGAATTTGTCATTGTATATCTTGTACCATGTTCAATTGTATATTGGCTATAAAGAGTTATTATTTGTGGTAACCTTCTAAGCCCAAGGGAAGGGCAATCCTTCAGCCATGGTTCCCTGGAGGTTTACTCCACAGGGGTTTTTTCCTCTCCTGAGTGCTGTAGGATGACTCTTTGTGAGTCGGGGGTTTGCCGAGTTTAGTCCCATTAATGCTTTTGCAGGGACTTCTAGTTTTTAAGTTTACAAAAATGATTTAATTATTAAAAAAAAAAAAGTGTCAAATGAGGCTTGGAATTTATAACCCGTCACGGCTTTGCAGTTTAGGAGTCAGGTGGAAGTTGCAGACAAGTTAAGGTGGACTCATTTTAACTAATAGAGGATGTAAAACCTCATGGTGGTGAGCAGGCTCGGCTTTGGTGGCCAGCCTCAAGGACGTTGTAATGGTAACATCAATCGGGCGGGCACAGTGGTTAAGCACAGGAGTGAGGATAATAGGGTCATTGGTGCCCTGAAAGTTTACTGGTTCTGCTTGAATGGCAAGCCAGTGCGTGCCACCCCTTTATGGCTGTCTGTCCTGGTGCTGTATGTCAGACAGCTGGGGATATCGCAGTACTTGTGAATCCCAATGTACTACCACTCCACCTGACTCCTACTGTGATTATTTAATCCTGTGATTTGAATAAAAGCTGTGGCCATTTTGACAACCAAAATAATGTGTTTTGTGTATTTATTTTAGTACCTAGGTTTACAGTAGTTATGGTGGTTTTAAGAAGGAGTGGGGTCCATCCCATATCCAAAAGTCATGTTATTTGTCCAAAATAGCTTTTCTTCAGTCAAGGAGGCAGGCCTTTCCTCCCTGCTGCAGAAGCCACACAGCCGTCAGTCATGTCTTCTTGGCGCCGGGCGCCGCCTCCTCACCGCTGTTTTGAAATCAGCCGGCGCCTGCGCTCTTTTCTCCTGCCTTGGGCAGGCGCAGTGAGCGCTGCCCACCCTCCCTCCTCATATGCAGTCTAGTTGACTGCGCCTGTGCGGCCGCCCTGCCTGTGAATCCCAGCCCTGCAGTGTCTTATGATTTATTCATACTACGGGGCTGCGATTCACAGGCAGGGTGTCCGCACAGGCACAGTCAGTTAGACTGCATATGAGGAGAGAGGATGGGCAGCGCTCACTGCGCCTGCCCAAAGCTAGAGAAAAGAGCGCAGGCGCCGGCTGATTTCAAAACAGCGGTGAGGAGGTGGCGCCAAGAAGACATGACTGACGGCTGTGTGGCGTCTGCAGCAGGGGGGAAAGGCCTGCCTCCTTGACTGAAGAAAAGCTATTTTGGACAAATAACAAAACTGATTATTTTGGCAGTTACAGCACCAATAACTAAAAGAGCCACCTTGTCAGAATGCAGTATTACTGCTGCACAAGGTGGCTCTTTTAGCTAAAAACGCCTGGGGGGGGGGGGGTGACGGGTTCCCTTTAACAGCATATACAGATTAGGCCTTTCTTAGGCTGGTTTCACATTTGCGGTTGTGTCCGCAGCGTTTCTGATGCATATATCCACATGCGTCTTGATTTCCTATCTTTAACATTGTAGACGTAGGTTTGCATGCGTTCCCCCGCGTTTGCTTACTCATGCGTCTTTTCGCGGTGTGCAGCGGGGCGCAGCTAGCGCACCACGCTGCAATTTTTGAGGCGGCAAATTTCCATCAAATATGTGCGGGCATGCGGATGAGTATGTTAAAAAAAAAAACGCATTACTGTCTATGGGAAAGCAAGCATACGCATGTCTTTGCGTACGCATGCGTTCGACTGCGCATGACTGAATGAATGGGCATGACTTAGACATGCCCATTGAGACACGCCCTCCTGGAAATATCAAAAGCATGAGCATAAAAAGCGCAAATGCATGCAAAAACGCATGCAAAAGTAGGGTTTTTTTGCCGTCATGCGTTAGCTGATGCGGATAAAAAACGCTGCGTTATCATGCGTTTTTGCATGCATTTGCGGACGATACGCGGCGGACTCAACCGCAAATGTGAACCTAGCCTTAACCTTATCCCTGTTTGTTGGTAAATAGTAAAACCTCCACCTTGAGACTAAGGGTAAGGCCCCATAGAGTGTCTGCGGTGATTTTAATTTCACAACCTGGCCACTGTCATTGCATTTTGTCACATGCTCGGGGGCCCCATTGGGCACATGCCTGAACTCCGCCTGCAAAACGGAATTTGGACGTATGCACCGAGCGATGGACTACAATGGTGTCAACAGACTGAACGTGTGCTCTGTTGAGCATAATTATGCCTACTGTTGGCGAACACCCATAGTGTCCAAAAATTATGCGTGAGAGAGCACACGTTCACTCCGTTGGCACACCAGTTTAGTCTATGGTCACATCGGCACATACGTCTGAATTCCATTTTTCGGGGGTGGGCGTTTGGACTTTAAGCCCCCGTCAGGGCCACAGAGCGTAAAATAAAATGCATTGTAAAAGAGCCTCCAAATCTCAAAACCTTACTATTGATCCAATTTAATAGCATCAAATATCCCTATGATGTAGTTCAGAGCATTAGGATCAAAGTAATGCTGGACTTGCGGCTGCCATATGCTCATTTTAAATTAGCCTTTGGGTACGATACACGGCAGCATTTCAATAAGTATTTTGCATCAGTAAAAGGATAAGTCAAGACATGGAAGAGGCGTGATTATTTTCATTATAGTTTTGAGCTAAAATCAAGGTTCGTTGAACAAATTCGTCGAATTCTCAAGAACTGACTGACAGGAATGGATTTAACAATATGCATTGGATGGGACGAGGTTGCATGCAAAATAGTATTCACAGCCGTTTCTTTTCAGAAAATATCCATCCGTAATAAACTGGAAATATCTTTTTTAATCATGACATCCAAGAACTCAATCTGGCTGGCATGATATTTTTATGTCAATCTGATGTTACAGTCATTGTTGTTCAAGCCATGAAAAAATTCCTCCAAATCGACAGGTGTCCCTAGCCAGATCAGGAAAATGCCGTTGATGTACCGGGCTCAAAGGATAACCCGGTCCATCGACGAACACTGATCTGTCGAGAACAGGTCCCTCTCCCACAGCCCCATGAACAGATTGGCATAGGAGGGTGCACAGGCCGCCCCCATCGCTGTTCCCTGGAGCTGCAGATAGAAGTACCAGTTAAAAATTAAAAAATTATGAGTCAAAAGAAAATCTAAAAGTTGTAAGAGGAACTCAGTCTCATCCTGAGAAAACTTAGTCATAGAGAGATAATGTCCTACAGCCTTTAGTCCATCACGATGTCGGATACTTGTGTAGAGGGACTCCACATCACATATGACGAGCAACATGTCCTCATCAATGTGTATGGAGTCCACTCTACACAAGAAATCAGAAGTGTCACGTAGAAACGATGGAATCGTTTCAACCAAAGGTTCCAAAAAAGAATCTATGTATTTGCCCACATTCTCTGTTAACCCCCCAATCCCAGATATAATGGGCTTAACTGGTGGGTTTCTGGTGTCTTATGCACTTTCGGTAGTAAGTATAATGTAGGGACAGATGGATTTTTTTGTCCACAGAAGATTCCATATCTCCTGAGTAATGATCTCCTTATCCAGTGCTGCTTGAAGTATCCTTCCTAAATTTTTCCTGTATGATGACATAGGGTTATAGGTAAGTTTTTTGTAGCAGGCTGGTTTCCTCAGTTGGCGGTACGCTTCAGTTTCATACATCTTACACGGCCACACTCCAACGTGGCTGGGGACTATGCGCCTCTTGAGACTAGTCCGGAGTAGGTTGCTGGCGACTTATCTCTAGCCGGCTCCCTTACACTGACAGGTCCCTCACAATGTGTGTGGATAGAAAGAGGCCTGTCAGTCTAGGGCAACAGTGCAGGGAGAAGCTGCCTTTCACCAGCCTCGCACTAGGCATCCAAGACACATGGTCCCTGGACAGATTTTCCCAGAAGTATATTTTCCCAGAAGAGCAGCAGCATTTCAGAAGTAAAACATACGACTGTAATAATACAGCTATTTTCTGATTCATACAGCCCATAGTTCAGACCGCATGAATTTCCTGAAAGTTTTCCTGTAAATATCTGGGTCCATAAATCGTCCTTGATGTTGTTTTAGCTGCCAAGAGGCATCTACCAGATTATTTAGATATTGGGTCCTTGGGGTCAGTATTGGAACCTCCAGATATATAAAAAAATAAATTGTATCCCATACAAAAAAGTGGCCAATAATGTGTGAGTGGAAGACAAAAAATTGTATCATTACATGGAAACCACCTTTTTGGCAAAATCTCCTTTATGGCAGGCTTAGAACAGTTTATTTTTTTTCAACACTCTTCCTGGTGGAAAGACTCAGAAGTGACTAATATTGAGGACCTACTGGTCTTCGGTGTTTTATGCTCTTTTAACACTTTCTAATAGAACACATTTTTTCAGATATCAATAAGTTATTATTATTTACTTTTAGATAACTATTGATTCAATGGTGCTGTACATGAGAATGGGTTACATATAATATATAAATTACAGATAATAAACTAACAATGACAAAGTGGTACAGATAGGAGAGGGCCCTGCCCTTGTGGGCTTACAGTCTACAGGATAATGGGGAAGGAGGCAATAGGTTGGGTGGTGTGCGGCAGCTTCTTTGGCGGTGATGTGGCAGTGTGGTCATTGCAGGCTTTAAGCTTTCTTGAAGAGATGGGTTTTCAAGTTCTGTGGCGAATATAATCAGACTTGTTTGGGCACAGAATTCCAGAGGGTGGAAGATACTTGGGAGTAGTCTTGGAGGTTCATCGTACTTTACACATAGTTTCTAGGTATGGTCATAGCACCCTCTTCACTCACAATTATAAGTATTGTAAAAGAAGGACTCCAGCACTTGGTTTCCATATTTTTAAAACTTACAGCTTTATTTATGAAATAAAGATTTACAAAATAGGGAGAGAATGCTAAGAGTGTGTAAAACTATCATCAGAGTTAAAAGGTGGGTAACTTTGAGGAATCTAAACTTTGACATACATATACTTCTTTACTTAATGTTACGGATCTGCAACACAGGAGCTCTGTAGGTTCCTCTCTTGACGTTGTGAAACGCCCGCCAGGGCCGTGGGGTACCCGGTACCGGGTCCAGTATTCACAGGGGGATGTCATGGTGGTGGGAACCCGGTCTGTTGCCCTGGGCGCCCATGTTAAAGGTAATGTCCTTAAAGGGGTTTTGAATAAAGTTTGTGTTCGTGATGCCACCTGTGGTGTTCGGTCAGTAGGGACCGACGCTGCTTAAAGGGGTCCACTGTGGTGATGTTAAGGCAGCTAAGATGGTATAACTTCCCACAGGTGAAGTATGTCCCCAGGGCTCTCGGTGTATAGATGAAGATGGTGAATAGTGCGGTAAGAAATGGAGGGCACAGGTTTGCAGTCTCTTTACCTGGTTTACTGTAGGCTTCAGGCAACCGCAGTCCAGGGCACCAGATAACAGGTACAGGCAGGGTCCAGCCAGCTGGGAAGCAAATCCAAAGTCCCTTTTACAGGTGGAGATGAAAGCCTTCCTCAAAGCACAGTGGTGTTGTAGTTCCTTACTGCCTATGGCTTTTGATAAGGTCCTCACAGTTCCTCTCTGTTCCCCATAAAGATGGGACACAAACCCATATGACAGATGACTCAAGCCTTTTTACAGGGACTCTATCATGACCCAGGCTCTATGTGTCACTGTGTCTCCTGGGTATTAGGGTAGGCAGGCGATGTGTAATCCACCTGTCCTGCCAGTTTCTGCTGTGCCTCTTAGAGTCCGACACGGCCTCGGTCTTCCAGCTACTGGAGTCTTCGCTAGCCAGGGAGGTAGCCAAATAGGTGCTAAGCTCCCTTGGTATCACTCTCCTGTGCTCTGCTCTCCTGCACACTTTCCACAAACTGTCCATTCTTTCTCAGTTCTCTTTCTCCAGGAGCTGTAGCGACTCTGGCTACACGGCCCCTTCAGTCTCTCTGACACTCACTATCCGACTGCTCTCTTCTCTGTCCTCTGACAGACTGACTCAAAATCTCCCTTTCCCTCCAGACCAGAATGTATTTATAGGGGAGTTCCCCTTAATCTGGGTTCAGAGCTCCCGCTTCTGGCCTGGAGTGTGAACATGTTGTGTGTATTGTGTTTACCTGATAGAAGAGATCCTTCATCGCTTCCAAGCGTGACATCACTCTCCCCGTGAGGAAAGCAATGCCACTGTGATGACCAAGACCCTGGGGCGTCACATTTGCCTAACGCAAAATATATGCCAAAATTTGCTGTTTGAAAGTGGCTTAGAAACCATGGCATGCGTAATGGTTGAAACATCATAACTTTATCAGTGTTTTCTCTTTCACGTTAATGTACTCTGCTGGTATTGTCAGACAATGACTTTTAGTGATGCCTGCCAAATGTCTGCCTCCAATATGGAAGCATCCAAGCTGCTGCACTAAAATAATAAGGAGAGTATCCCCTGAACAACATTTAACACCTATGCACAGGATAAGTGATGTGATCATGTGATAAGAGCCATGAAGTGCATGTATGACCACCGCTTTACTTCTGTCTATGGGAACATCACTATACATATAAAACTGGTGCTCGAAATGGCATTGAATAGAGCAATGTTCACACAAGGGCATTACTGCTTAATACTGAACCCAATTCTCCTTGTGTTAAGAATCCCATCGATCATACATTTATCACCTATCCGGTGTTTGATGTGTCTTAGTTTCAAATTTTTATTTGTTCATGGTACATACATTTTATGTACATATAATTACTTCAATTGAGCTTAAAGGGAACCTGTCACCCCGTTTTTTGAAGATGAGCTAAAAATACCGTTAAATAGGGGCAGAGCTGGGCGTTACATTAGTGTCTTTTGTGTGCCTTTATAACCTACCTAAGCTGCCGAAATACCTTTGTAAAGTCACCGTTTTCTGCTGTCACTCACGCTGGTCTGGTCATATGGGCGTGGTGACAGCGCTGTTTCTCCCCCAGAAACCTGCTCATCATTACGTTGGTGGCGTAGTGGTGTGCGCATGTCCAAAGCAAAGATCCACTGCCCAGGAGATTCAAAACAGCGCGGTCTTCGCTATTCGCCGTTTACCGGTGGGCGCGGCCATCTTTCCTGTGGCCGCGCGTGCGCAGATGGAGCGCTCTGCTGCCCGGGGCTTCAGGAAAATGGCCGCGGGATTCCGCGCGTGTGCAGATGGAGATCGCGGCGTCCATTTTCCTGAAGCCCCGGGCAGCAGAGCGCTCCATCTGCGCACGCGCGGCCACAGGAAAGGTGGCCGCGCCCACCGGTAAACGGCGAATAGCGAAGACCGCGCTGTTTTGAATCTCCTGGGCAGTGGATCTTCGCTTTGGACATGCGCACACCACTACGCCACCAACGTAATGATGAGCAGGTTTCTGGGGGAGAAACAGCGCTGTCACCACGCCCATATGACCAGACCAGCGTGAGTGACAGCAGAAAACGGCGACTTTAGAAAGGTATTTCGGCAGCTTAGGTAGGTTATAAAGGCACACAAAAGACACTAATGTAACGCCCAGCTCTGCCCCTATTTAACGGTATTTTTAGCTCATCTTCAAAAAACGGGGTGACAGGTTCCCTTTAAAAGGGAACCTGTCATTGTTTTTTGCTGGCCAAACCGTGGGCATCATGAGTCAGAACCAGGCTTCATGACTGCAGCCAGGTTTATTTTTCTCTGAAATGTCCAGGTGCTTCTGAGAAAATATACTTTTACTAGATGGAGGCCCGATGCAATCGCATTGGGAGGGCGGTAATGTCACGATGGGGGTAGGCATGCGGCGCGGTTGTTGCCTAATGGCAACCTGTGACAATCTAATTACTTTTGCATCAGGGGAGTCATGTGCTTGACGCCTACGCTTATATGCATTGTTTTTGTCCCAGCGATGCTGTTGCTCTTCAAGAGTCTCATTTGCCCTTTGTTGTTTTCGACATTGTGCCTTTGCTGCTTTACTTTCATTGTCATTTGTGTACTTTTTAGGAGGAGCCATGTTGGCGTTGATATTTGCTTTTTACAGGGGTTTTCCCATGAACAAAAGTTAATTTTAAAAATTGTCTGTGTCTGACCGTGTACCGAACATACCACAGCTCTTGTGCAGGGAAGGAAGCAAAAGACAATACTGACATTACAGCAGGAGATCGCAGAGGACACATTTGGGGAGGTAAAAATGAATCCACTCTGATCCCCTGCTGTAATGTCGGTATTGTCTTTTGCTTCCTCCCCTGCCCAGGAGATGTGGTATGCTCCGTACACGATCAGACACACTCACCCCCTGTGTCTGACCGTGTACAGAACATAACACAGCTCATGGGCAGGGAGGTAAGCAAAAGACAATACTGACATTGCAGCAGGGGATCGCAGAGGAAACATTTTGTGAGGTAAAATATTTTTTAAAAAGTCAGTGAAATATTTTACATCACAAAATGAATCCACTGTGATCCCCTGCTGTAATGTCAGTATTATCTTTTGCTTCCTCCCCTGCCCAGGAGATACGGTATGCTCCTTACACGGTCAGACAGTAAATTTTTAAAACAAACTTTCGTTTGTGGGAAAACCCCTTTAGTGTGATCGGCTTCTTCTGCCTGTAGACACATTGCACATCTGTCTCCGGGATCAGCTGAATGATTCACTGCACCTGCTCCTAATTCACGCAGGCACAGTAAATCAGACCGCCGCCATTTATGTGCAAACAGATAGCAGCAGTCACATTAAAACTGTGCATGCACTCCTCCTGTACAAAGATGAGGCAGTCAGTGAATCATTCGACTGATCCCGGCGGTGTGTTCGCTACGGTGTTCCGCTGGTGGTACCGCGCAAGAGGCTGCGTGAGTTTGTTAGTGTGTGTGTGAATTTGTGAGTGTGTGAATATGTGTGTGAGTGTGTGTATGAAAGTGTGTGTGTGTATGTGTGTGAGAGTGTGTGTGTATGTGTGTGAGCGTGTGAGTTTGTGGTGCATATGGCATATAGTGTGTGTATGTGGTGCGACGGTGTTCTTCTGGTGGTATTGCGCAATAGATTTGTACCAGCAGCAGTTTCCATATTGAGACACCCATGACATGGGGGTCCCAATATGGCGGTCGGTGAACTTCTTCCGCTTGGAATTCTGGGATACGGTGACATCTGGACAGAACAGGAAATGAAAACATTACAAGACAGCTCAAATTTTTTTTCATGTTGCCCGTAGTATGGGCAGCTTGAGTCAGATGACATATTCCCTTTAAATTTGTATAAATTTCAGATCTTTTGTAGTTGTAAATATTCTGAACATATGATATTCATTATGTTGCTACCAAAAAATAAATGGAAAACAATACACATACTTATCTATATACAATGAATGCTACTTAGTCTATATAATTAAAATGCTAGAAATCTTGAAGAGCGGGGAAATAAATAAAATGAATGCAGATAATTATTTATATTAGTGACTACTGTGTTCTAGAAATGACTGACAAACATACATGCAGGTACAAATGTACCTTCATTACGTAACCAAGTAATGTTGTTCAGAGTGAACATACAATGCTTATTTTGTAAATTGAACATTTCTTAAAGGGGATATTCACACTAATCATCTCAAAGCAGGCACCTCACAGTATCCCCTGCTTGCTCAGTGTCTGCACATAGCTTTATTTGATGACTTGCATTCTGGAAAGTACAGGTGCTTGTCACAAAATTAGAATATCATCAAAAAATTAATTTCAGTTCTTCAATGCAAAAAGTGAAACTCATATATTATACACAGTCATTATAAACAGAGTGATCTATATCAAGTGTTTCCTTCTGTTAATTTTGATGATTATGACTTACAGCAAATGAAAACCCAAAAGTCATTATCTCAGTAAATTAGAATACTTTATAACACCAGCTTGAAAAATGATTTTAAAGTCCGAAATGTTGGCCTACTGAATTGTATGTTCAGTAAATGCACTCAATACTTGGTTGGGGCTCCTTTTGCATCAATTACTGCATCAATGCGGCAATCAGCCTGTGGCACTGCTGAGGTGTTATGGAAGCCCAGGTTGCTTTGATAGCAGCCTTCAGCTCGTCAGCATTGTTGGGCCTGGTGTCTGTCATCTTCCTCTTGACAATACCCCATAGATTCTCTATGGGGTTAAGGTGAGGCGAGTTTGCTGGCCAATCAAGCACAGTGATACTGTTGTTTTTAAACCAGGTATTGGTACTTTTGGCAGGGTGGACAGGTGCCAAGTCCTGCTGGAGAATGAAATTTCCATCTCCAAAAAGCTTGTCGACAGAGGGAAGTATGAAGTGCTCTAAAATTTCCTGGTAAGCGGCTGCGTTGACTTTGGTCTTGATAAAACACAGTGGACCTACACTAGCAGATGACATGGCTCTCAAAACCATCACTGATTGGGAAACTTCACACTAGACCTCAAGCAGCTTGGATTGTGTGCCTCTCCACTCTTCCTCCAGACTCTGGGACCTTGATTTCCACATGAAATGCAAAATTTACTTTAATCTGAAACAACACCATGGACCACAGAGCAATAATCCAGTTCTTTTTCTCCTTGACCCTGGTAAGACGTTTCTGGCATTGTGTATTGGTCATAAGTGGCTTGACACAAGAAATGCGACACTTGTAGCCCATGTCCTGGATACTTCTGTGTGTGGTGACTCTTGAAGCAATGACTCTAGCAGCAGTCCACTCCTTGTGAATCTCCTTCAAATTTTTGAATGGCCATTTCTTAACAATCCCTTCAAGCCTGCGGTTATCCCGGTTGATTGTGCACCTTTTTCTACCACACTTTTTCCTTCCACTCAACTTTCCATTAATATGCTTGGATACTGCGAACAGCCAGCTTCTTTAGCAATGACCTTTTGTGGCTTACCCTCCTTGTAGCATATGTCAGGTTGGGTTCACTTTAGCATTTCTGTGCGCAGCGTATGATTTGCATACATCTGCATGCATCATGCGTACATATCTTTAACATGGTGTACGCAGAGACATGCTTTTGCATGCCGATGCATCCTTTCGCTGTGTGTGCGGCGGTGTCGGCAACACAACATGTTGCATTTTTTGAGGTGTCAAATATTGCGATTGCAGATGATTGCATAAAAAAAAAGCATTACTGTCTATGGGAACGAATTAGTACGCAAGGACATGCGTACGCATGCGTTCGATATGCATGCGTACTTTAGACTGCACATGTCCAGAAAATTATGTCACCGCCTCCACCATGCGCATAAAAAATGCATTTAAAAGCATGCACATGCAGCTTTTTTGTTTTCGTCGTGCGCAAGATGATGCGCAGGCGTAAGCATGCTTTTGCATGCGTTTTGGCATGCATTCGCGCATGCCGATGATACGCTGAGCACAGAAACGCTAATGTGAACCTAGCCTGAGTGACTGTCCTCTGGACATCTGTCAAGTCAGCATTCTTCCCCATGATTGTGGAGTCTACTGAAACAGACTAAGGGTATGTGCATGCGTTACACATTTTGGTGCAGAATTTTCTGCACAAAATCTGCATCTCCTGGCAGAAATCACAGGTGCAGATTTGATGTGTTTTCCTTGCGGAATTTGTGCGATTTTCCTGTGGATTTACTGCGGATTCAGTGCACATTTTGTCCTATTGATTTACTTTGTACTGTAAATCACTTTGCGGATCTGCAGCGTTTCTGCGCGGAAAAAAACGCTGCAGATCTGCAGTAAATCCACAACGTGTGCACACACCCTAAGGGACCTTTTTAAACACTTAGGAATCCTTTCAGGTGTTTTGATAATTATTCTAATTTACTGAGATAATGACTTTCGGGTTTTCATTGGCTGTAAGCCATAATCATCAACATAAACAGAAATAAACACTTGAAATAAATCACTCTGTTTGTAATGACTCTATATATGAGTTTGACTTTTTGTATTGAAGAACTGAAATAAATCAACTTTCTGATGATATTCTAATTTTGTTAGAAGCACCTGTATCATCTTTAGCCTGGCAATGAGCCATTACCTGATCTGCAAGAAAACACTGCCACGCTACATTATAAGCACTTACAGTGGGTACGGAAAGCATTCAGACCCCTTTAAATTTTTCACTCTTTGTTTCATTGCAGCCATTTGGTCAATTCAAAAAAGTTCATTTTTTCTCATTAATGTACACTCTGCACCCCATCTTTACTGAAACAACCCCCAGAAATGTAGAAATATTTGCAAATTTATTAAAAAAGAAAATCTGAAATATCACATGGTCATAAGTATTCAGACCCTTTGCTCAGTATTGAGTAGAAGCACCCTTTTGAGCTACTACAGCCATGAATCTGCTTGGGAATGATGCAACAAGTTTTTCACACCTGGATTTGGGTATCCTCTGCCATCCTTCCATGCAGATCCTCTCCAGTTCCATCAGGTTGGATGGTGAACGTTGGTGGACAGCCATTTTCAGGGCTCTAGAGAGATGCTCAATTGGGTTTATGTCAGGGCTCTGACTGGGACTGTCAAGAATGGCCACAGAGTTGTTCTGAAGCCACTCCTTTGTTATTTTAGCTATGTGCTTAGGGTCATTGTCTTGTTGGAATGTGAACCTTCAGCCAAGTCTGAGGTCCAGAGCACTCTGGAAAAGGTTTTCATCCAGGGTATCTCTGTACTTGGCCGCATTCATGTTTTCTTCAATGGCAACCAGTCGTCCTGTTGCTGCAGCCAAAACCCCCCACACACACACACATAGCATGATGCTGTCACCACCATATTTCACTGTTGGGATTGTATTGGGCAGGTGATGAGCAGTGCCTGGTTTTCTTCATTCATACTGCTTAGAATTATTGCTAATAAGGTCTCTCTTCATCTCATCAGACCAGAGAATCTTATTTCTCATAGTCTGGGAGTCCTTTATGTGTTTTTTTTAGCAAACTTTATGCGGGCTTTCATATGTCTTGCACTGAGGAGAGGTTTCCGTCTGGCCACTCTGCCATAAAGACCTGTCTGGTGGAGGGCTGCAGTGATAGTTGACTTTGTGGAACTTTCTCCCTTCTCCCTACTGCATCTCTGGAGCTCAGCCACAGTGATCGTGGGGTTCTTCTTTACCTCTCTCACCAATGCTCTTCTCTCACGATTGCTCAGCTTGGCAGGATGGCCAGGCCTAGGAAGACTTCTGATCGACCCAAACTTCTTCCATTTAAGGATTATGGAGGCCACTGTGCTCCTAGGAACCTTGAGTACTGCAGAAATTCTTTTGTAACCTTGACCAGATCGGTGCCTTGCCACAATTCTGTCTCTGAGCTCCTTGGCCAGTTCCTTTGACCTCACGATTCTCATTTGGTCTGACATGCACTGTGAGCTGTGAGGTCTTATATAGACTGGTGTGTGCCTTTCCAAATCAAGTCCTATCAGTTTAATTAAACACAGCTGGACTCCAATGAAGGAGTAGAACCATCTCAAGGAGGATCACAATGAAATGGACAGCATGTGACTTAAATATGAGTGTCTGAGCAAAGGGTCTGAATACTTATGACCATGTGATATTTCAGTTTTTCTTTTTTAATAAACTTGCAAGCATTTCTACATTTCTGTTTTTTTTCAGTGAAGATGGGGTGCAGAGTGTACATTAATGAGAAAAAAGAATGAACTTTTTTGAATTTTCCAAATGGCTGCAATGAAACAAAGAGTAAAAAATTTAAAGGGGTCTGAATACTTTCCGTACCCACTGTACCTATATTGTTTGTCATGTGTCTTGTGAAAAGATTGTTAACGGTTTCCAATGACAACCAGCAGAGTTGTAAATTCAGCTCTGGGTTTTCGTATAGCCTGTAACTTAAGATGAAGTGTCACTTTAGACTTTTTACACTGCGTTGACAATGGTGACAGTTCTTGCTTTAAAAGTTTTATAACTTTGAATAAAATATTTTATTCATGAAATTTGACAAAAGAAGCATTGAAAGATACAATTTATGCATTGCCATGCTCAATAGTTGCAGGTAAATGGTAGTGTTGGGGGACTGACTGCTTAATGATACATTAAACATCACAATAAGTGTGGGACACTCAAATATTATTCGCTTTTGTTTGTCTTGACTTAAGATGAAGTGTCAGAAAACCATGTTTCCTCTTGAATTTCAACATGCTCTCCATTTAGATAAAACTTTTCACTTTTCCCAGAAATATTTACGGTAAGTCATTTATTGTAGTACAGAAAATGGACATGACACTCAAATGAAATGAGAAAATGCCATATCTGGTTGTGTTTTTTTGAGACTATTTACTGGAGGTTTTAGCCTGTGAAGCAACAGACAGTAAAAACATGAAATATTTCCATACATAGGGTATGCAGAGAATGAACGTCCCTTTGCTGCCTTCATTCATTCATTTGGATGTTCAAGAAATCTTTGAAAAGAGGGCAAATTCCTACAACTTTTTTTTTTTAATATGAACAGGGGTAATCCTTGAGAGTAATGTTCAACTCCATGTAGTTTCTTGAGTTGCATTGTTAGCACAGACTTGAAGACAAGGTGGTGTGTATAGGTCTTGAAACAACATTATGTTGCTATCTTTCCATTCTTTGTATTTTTCTCTAGTGATTTCACCACTTTCAAGGAGTTGGTTAATCATCGCCAAGTCATGTTCTTTGCACTAAAAAAATTTAAAAAAATCAATATAAATCTTAGTGTTAATATAACCAATTTTTGCATTCTAATCTATTATGGATCTACTAAAATCAGAAGAGCATTTGTTTCTTTTTAAATGGAAACTGTCAGCAGGATTTCACTTCCAAACTAATTATGTGTGCATGTAGGTCTTCCAAAGACAAGTTCAGCAATACCTTTAAATGGGAAGTCCCTTTTTCCGTTACTGAGAAATCAATGTTTGAATCTATCTACTATATAATTGTCTAAGGGTCACTTCCGTCTTTCTGTCTGTCTGTCTTTCTGTCTGTCTGTCTGTAATGGAAATCCCAAGTCGCTGATTGGTCGCGGCAAAACAGCTACGACCAATCAGCGACGGGCACAGTCCGGCGGCAAAATGGCCGCTCCTTACTCCCCGCAGTCAGTGCCCGCTCCCTACTCCACTCCAGTCAGCGCTCACACAGGGTTAATGGCAGCGTTAATGGACCGCGTTATGCTGCGGTGTAACGCACTCTGTTAACGCTGCTATTAACCCTGTGTGACCAACTTTTTACATAGGCAGCATCAATAGTAAAAAGATCTAATGTTAAAAATAATTACAAAAATAAAATATAGTTATATACTCACCGTCCGTTGGCCCCTCGGATCCAGAACAGGCCTTTACCGCTCCTGGCGACGCCAAGTGACCGCTCCATGCATTGCGATCTTGCAAGATGATGACGTAGCCTTGGGACGGGAGCACGCGAGGAGCATCGGTAAACGCTTCGCCTGGATCCGGGGGCCAACGGAAGGTGAGTATATAACTATTTTTTATTTTAATTCTTTTTTTTAACAGGGATATGATGCCCACATTGCTATATACTACGTGGGCTGTGCAATATACTAAGTGGGCTGTGCAATATACTACGTGGGCTGTGCAATATACTATGTGGCGGGGCTGTGCAACATACTATGTGGCTGTGCAATATACTACATGGGCTGTGCAATATACTACATGGGCTGTGCTATATACTATGTGGGCTGTGCAATATACTACGTGGCTGTGCTATATACTATGTGGGCTGTGCAATTTACTACATGGGCTGTGCTATATACTACGTGGGCTGTGCTATATACTACGTGGCTGTGCTATATACTACGTGGCTGTGCAATATTCTACGTGTCTGTGCAATATACTACGTGGCTGTGCTATATACTACGTGGGCTGTGATATATACTACATGCGTGGGCTGTTATATACTATGTGAGCTGTGTTATATGCTACGTGGGCTGTCATATACTACATGGCTGTGTTGTATGCTATGTGGGCTGTGTTATGTACTATGTGGCTGTGCTATATACTCCGTGGGCTGTGCTATATAGTATGTGGCTGTGCAATATACTACGTGGCTGTGCTATGTACTACGTGGCTGTGCTATTTACTACGTGGGCTGTTATATACTACGTGGCCGTGCTATATACTACGTGGCCGGCCGCGAACAATCAGCGACAGGCGCAGTCCGGCCGCGAATTGGCACTGGATTTGAACCACGCTTCGCTAATTGGTCGCGGTTGGCCGAATCCTGTGTATTCAATGTATTATTCTAAAATCTTCATAAATAAACTACATACATATTCTAGAATACCTGATGCGTTAGAATCGGGCTACCATCTAGTATATATATAATTGCCTAAGGTCCACTTCCGTCTGTTTGTCTGTAACTTCCGTCTGTAATGGAAATCCCACGTCGCTGATTGGTTGCGCCCGGCCGGCTGCGACCAATCTGCGATATTGGGGCGGGATTTAAACACCGCTTTACTTTTTACTATTGATGCTGCCTACGCAGCATCAATAGTAAATATATATGTTAAAAATAATAAAACAAAAAAATCCATTATATTCTCACCTTCTGGCATCCGCACCAGCCTTTCCCACTCCTCGCGATGCTCTGGTCCCAAGAATGCATTGCGACAATGACCCCAGATCACGTAGCGGTCTCGCGAGACTGCTACATCAGCACGGGTTATTGCCGCAAGGCATTACTGGGAACGGAGCGTCTCTCGCATCACTAATCGGTCGTGGCCGGCTGGGCGTAACCAATCAGCGATTTGAACCACGCTTCGCTGATTGGTTGTGCCTGGTGGGCCACAACCAATCAGCGACATTGGCACGGGATTTAAACACAGTGCAAGACCAATCAGTGAAGCATGGTTCAAATCCCATGCCAACCTGCAGCCAGAATGTGCCAGTCTCTGCCAGAAGGCCGCGACCAATCAGCGATATTGGGGCGGGATTTAAACAGCGCTTCACTTTTTACTATTGATGCTGCCTATGCCAATGTTAAAAATAATAATAATAAAAAATCATTATATCCTCACCCTCTGTCATCCGCACCATCCTTTCCCGCTCCTCGCGATGCTCAGGGTCCCAAGAATGCATTGCGGCAATGACCGTGATGATGTAGCGGTCTTGCGAGACCGCTACATGATCACAGGTTATTGCCGCAAGGCATTACTGGGAACGGAGCATTGCAACGAGCATCGCTAAAGGTCTGGGCTGGATCCGAGGGCTGCCGGAAGGTGAGTATATAACTAATTTTTATTTTAATTCTTTTTTTAACAGGGATATGGTGCCCACATTGCTATACACTACATGGGCTGTGTTATATACTGCGTGGGCTGTGTTATATACTGCGTGGGCGGTGTTATATACTGCCTCGCTGTGCTATATACTATGTGGGCTGTGCTATATCCTACATGGCTGTGCAATATACTATGTGGCTGTGCTATATACTATGTGGCTGTGTTATATACTACGTGGCTGTGTTATATACAATGTGGCCTGTGGTATATACTACATGGGCTGTGCTATATACTACGTGGCTATGCTCTATACTATGTGGCTGTGTTATATACTGGGTGGCCTGTCTTACATACTGCGTGATCTGTGCTATATACTACGTGGGTGTGCTATATACTACATGGCTGTGTTATATACTACGTGGCCTGTGTTATATACTGCATGGTCTGTGCTATATACTACGTGGGCTGTGCTCTATACTACGTGGCCTGTGTTATATACTACGTGGCCTGTGCTATATACTACGTGGCTGTGCTATATACTACGTGGCTGTGCTATATACTATGTAGCTGTGCTATATACTACGTGGCCAGCCACGAACAATCAGTGACAGGTGCAGTCCGGCCGCGAATTGCCACGGGATTTGAACCACGCTTCGCTAATTGGTCGCACCCGGCCGGCCGAACCCTGTGTGTTCTTTGCATTATTCTCAAATCTTCATAAATAAGTTACATACATATTCTAGAATACCCGATGCATTAGAATCGGGCCACCATCTAGTTGATATATAAATGTGAGTGTAGATCTGAAGCCTCATTCACTCCGACTCCATTCTGCACCTATTGCTGCCTCTTCCTGTTTCACTGACATCTTCATTGCTGTATTACTTCAGGCAAAGTAGCAGTTAGTGAATTATGGGGAGTGACAGAGGTTTTTGGATGAACTGCAGAAGAATATAAATAGTTTGATGTGTGAAATCCTGCTGATAGATTCTCTTTAGTCATACATTATACTGTAACCAAACATGCAGTAAGCATTCTCTAATAGTCGCTGCCAACACACAGAATTTCACCGTGGTTCTATATGGCTGTAGGAGGATGAACAAGCAATTGCAGTTCTGCTACAGTAAGACCTCTATGAAGATAAATTACAATTTATACGCACAGAAAAATATTTAGAATTGAGAGTCCTCAGTGGTTGATACCTTTTAATGGCTAACTGAAAAGATGGCAACAAATTGCAAGCTTTCGAGACTACTCCGGTCCCTTCATCAGGCATAGACTAATGCAAATTATGAAGATTCACATACAGTTATATGAAAAAGTTTGGGCACCCCTATTAATCTTAATGTTTTATAAAAATTGTTGTTTTTTTTTGCAACAGCTATTTCAGTTTCATATATCTAATAACTGTTGGACACAGTAATGTTTCTGCCTTGAAATTAGGTTTATTGTACTAACAGAAAATGTGCAGTCTGCATTCAAACAAAATTTGACAGGTGCATAAGTATGGGCACCCTTATCATTTTCTTGTTTTAAATACTCCTACCTACTTTTTACTGACTTACTAAAGCACTTTTTTTGTTTTGTAACCTCATTGAGCTTTGAACTTTATAGCCAGGTGTATGCAATCATGAGAAAAGCTACTTAAAGTGGCCACTTGCAAGTTGTTCTCCTGTTTGAATCTCCTCTGAAGAGTGGCATCATGGGCTCCTCAAAACAACTGTCAAATGATCTGAAAACAAAGATTATTCAACATAGTTGTTCAGGAGAAGGATACAAAAAGCTGTCTAAGAGATTTAACCTGTCAATTTCCACTGTGAGGAACATAGTAAGGAAATGGAAGAACACAGGTACAGTTCTTGTTAAGGCCAGAAGTGGCAGGCCAAGAAAAACATCAGAAAGAAAGAGAAGAAGAATGGTGAGATCAGTCAATCCTCAGACCACCTCCAGAGAGCTGCAGCATCAACTTGCTGCAAATGGTGTCACTGTGCATCGGTCAACTATACAACGCACTTTGCACAAGGAGAAGCTGTATGGGAGAGGGATGCGAAAGAAGCCATTTCTGCAAGCACGCCACAAACAGAGTCTGCTGAGGTATGCAAAAGCACATTTGGAGAAGCCAACTTCTTTTTGGAAGAAGGTCCTGTGGACTGATGAAACCAAGATTGAGTTGTTTGGTCATACAAAAAGGCGTTATGCATGGCGGCAAGAAAACACAGCATTCCAAGAAAAACACTTGCTACCCACAGTAAAATTTGGTGGAGGTTCCATCATGCTTTGGGGCTGTGTGGCCAATGCTGGCACCGGGAATCTTGTTAAAGTTGAGGAACGCATGGCTTCCTCTCAGTATCAGCAGATTCTTGACAATAATGTTCATGAATCAGTGACAAAGTTGAAGTTATGCAGGAGATGCATCTTTCAGCAAGACAATGATCCAAAACACTGCTCCAAATCTACTCAGGCATTCATGCAGAGGAACAATTACACTGTTCTGGAATGGCCATCCCAGTCCCCAGACCTGAATATCATTGAACATCTGTGGGATCATTTGAAGAGGGCTGTCCATGCTCGGCGACCATCAAACTTAACTGAACTGGAATTGTTTTGTAAAGAGGAATGGTCAAAAATACCTTCATCCAGGATCCAGGAACTCATTAAAAGCTACAGAAAGCGACTAGAGGCTGTTATTTTTGCAAAAGGAGGATCTACTAAATATTAATGTCACTTTTCTGGTGAGGTGCCCATACTTATGCACCTGTCAAATTTTGTTTGAATGCAGATTGCATATTTTCTGTTAGTATAATAAACGTAATTTCAAGGCAGAAACATTACTGTGTCCAACAGTTATTAGATATATGAAACTGAAATAGCCGTTGCAAAAAAAAAACAATTTTTATAAAACATTAAGATTAATAGGGGTGCCCAAACTTTTTCATATAACTGTATATATGCACAATACAGGCTAGAAAAAATGTCATAGAAAAGACAGGTGACGTGAAGCAGAACTACCATTATGCGAAAGTGATAAACAGTTTTGTCCATAAATATTGGAACAGTTCAAAAATAAGGAGTGTGAATGCTTTATTGTCCTCTGACTGGGGTCTGGTTCTGTTATGATGCCTGTTGTGAATTCCGCTCTTGGGCTCCCTCCGGTGGTTTTAAGTGGTACTGCTGCTCCTTGGAATTAGCTGTCAGCAGCTATTTCCACTGATTGTCTTTCTGGCTCGGCTATTTAACCTGGCTCTATCTTTCAGCCTGTGCCAGTTGTCAATGGTTCCTGGTTGGATTCACATCTCTGCTTGGATTTCCCTGATATTCTGACCAGTTCAGCAAAGATAAGTCCTAGCCTAGTTCATTTGCAGTCCACTTTTTGTGGACTTAATCGTTCTGCACTTTCTATGTTTTTTCTAGTCCAGCTTGTCAGTATGGATTATTTCAGTTAAGCTGGAAGCTCTGGGAAGCAGATTTACCCTCCACACCTTTAGTCAGGTGTGGAGATTTTTGTAAACTCTGTGGTGGATTTTTCTAGTTTTTAATACTGACCGCACAGTATTCTGTCCTGTTCTATCTATCTAGCGAGATTGGCCTCCTTTGCTACATCCTGGTTTCATTCTGCATATGTAATTTCCCTCTCCACTCACAGTCAATATTTGTGGGGGGCTCTCTAACCTTTGGGGATTTTCTCTGAGGCAAGATAGCTTTCCTGTTTCTATCTTTAGGGGTAGTTAATCCTCCGGCTGTGACGAGGTGTCTAGGGAGTGACAGGAACATCCCACGGCTACTTCTAGTGTGTGTGTTAAGCTCAGGAATTGCGGTCAGTACAGGTACCACCTCCTCCAGAGCACGTCCCATGTTGCTCCTAAACCACCAGGTCATAACAGTACAACTGGCCACAAATGAATTAAATGCATCTCAAAAGAAGGAAAAAAAAATTCTGAGCCATTTTTTTTTCTGCAGTCTGTTTGGTCTTTTTTTCCTCTTAATCTCTGGGTGGTTCAGGATTTTGGCGCTGGCATGGATATTCAGGGTTTGTTTTCTCGTGTGGATCAACTTGCTGCAAGAGTACAGAGTATCCAAGATTATGTTGCCCAGACTCAGGCTTTAGAGCCTAAAATTCCTACTCCTGATGTGTTTTTTGGGGATAGATCCAAGTTTTTGAACTTTAAAAATAACTGCAAATTGTTTTTTGCTTTGAAACCCCGTTCCTCTGGTGATCCCATTCAGCAGGTTAAAATTGTCATCTCTCTGCTGCGTGGTGACCCTCAGGACTGGGCATTCTCCCTTGAATCAGGGGATCCGGCATTGCTTAATGTAGACGCATTTTTTCTAGCGCTCGGATTATGGTATGACGAACCTAATTCTGTGGATCATGCAGAAAAAATCTTGTTGGCCCTATGTCAGGGTCAGGAAGCAGCAGAATTATACTGCCAGAAATTTAGAAAATGGTCTGTGCTCACTAAATGGAATGAGGATGCTCTGGCAGCAATTTTCAGAAAGGGTCTTTCTGAAGCCCTTAAAGATGTTATGGTGGGGTTCCCCACTCCTGCTGGTTTGAGGGAATCTATGTCTCCAGCCATTCAGATTGATCGGCGCCTGCGCGAGCGCAAAGTTGTGCACCATATGGCAGTGTCCTCTGAGCGCAGTCCTGAGCCTATGCAATGTGATAGGATTTTGACTAGAGCAGAACGGCAGAGATTCAGACGTCAGAATAGGCTGTGTTTTTACTGTGGTGATTCTGCTCATATTATTTCTGATTGCCCTAAGCATACTAAGAGGGTAGCTAGGTCTGTTACCATCAGTACTGTACAGCCTAAATTTCTCTTATCTGTGACCCTGATTTGCTCATTATCGTCCTTTTCTGTCATGGCATTTGTGGATTCAGGCGCTGCCCTGAACTTGATGGACTTGGAATTCGCCAGGCGCTGTGGTTTTTCCTTGCAGCCTTTGCAGAGTCCTATTCCTTTGAGGGGCATTGATGCTACACCATTGGCCAAGAATAAACCTCAGTATTGGACTCAGCTGACCATGTGCATGGCTCCAGCACATCAGGAAGATTGCCGTTTTCTGGTGTTGCATAACTTGCATGATGTTGTTGTACTGGGTTTTCCATGGTTACAGGAACATAATCCGGTGCTGGATTGGAAATCTATGTCTGTGACTAGTTGGGGTTGTCAAGGGGTACATAGTGACATTCCTTTGATGTCAATTTCCTCTTCCCCCTCTTCTGAAGTCCCTGAGTTTTTGTCGGATTTCCAGGATGTATTTGATGAGCCCAAGTCCAGTTCCCTTCCTCCACATAGGGACTGTGATTGTGCTATTAACTTGATTCCTGGCTGTAAGTTCCCTAAGGGCCGACTTTTCAATTTGTCTGTGCCAGAGCATGCCGCCATGCGGAGTTATGTCAAGGAGTCTTTGGAGAAGGGGCATATTCGGCCGTCTTCGTCACCATTGGGAGCGGGATTCTTTTTTGTTGCCAAGAAGGATGGCTCCTTGAGACCCTGTATTGATTATCGCCTCTTGAATAAGATCACGGTCAAATTCCAATACCCTTTACCTTTGCTTTCTGACTTGTTTGCTCAGATTAAGGGGGCTAGTTGGTTTACTAAGATTGACCTTCGAGGGGCATATAATCTTGTTCGTATTAAACAGGGTGACGAATGGAAAACTGCATTTAATACGCCCGAAGGCCATTTTGAATACCTTGTGATGCCTTTCGGGCTTTCTAATGATCCTTCTGTATTTCAGTCCTTCATGCATGATATTTTCTGCAATTATCTTGATAAATTCATGATTGTATATTTGGATGATATTTTGATTTTTTCCGATGATTGGGAGTCTCATGTGAAGCAGGTCAGGATGGTATTCCAGATCCTTCGTGATAATGCTTTATTTGTGAAGGGGTCTAAGTGCCTATTTGGAGTTCAGAACGTCTCTTTTTTGGGTTTTATTTTTTCTCCCTCGTCTATAGAAATGGATCCTGTTAAGGTCCAAGCCATTCATGACTGGATTCAACCCACATCGGTGAAGAGCCTTCAGAAATTTTTGGGCTTTGCTAATTTTTATCGCCGTTTCATTGCCAACTTTTCCAGTGTGGTTAAACCCCTGACCGATTTTACGAAGAAAGGTGCTGATGTGACGAATTGGTCCTCTGCGGCTATAGAGGCCTTTCAGGAGCTTAAACGCTGATTTACTTCTGCCCCTGTGTTGCGTCAGCCGGATGTTTCTCTTCCTTTTCAGGTTGAGGTTGACACTTCTGAGATTGGGGCAGGGGCCGTTTTGTCTCAGAGGAATTCTGATGGTTCTTTGATGAAACCGTGTGCTTTTTTTTCCAGAAAGTTTTCGCCTGCGGAGCGCAATTATGACGTTGGCAATCGGGAGTTGTTGGCTATGAAGTGGGCATTTGAGGGGTGGCGACATTGGCTTGAGGGAGCCAAGCACCGCGTTGTGGTCTTGACCGATCATAAGAATCTGATTTACCTCAAGTCGGCCAAGCGGCTGAACCCTAGACAGGCTCGATGGTCCCTGTTTTTCTCCTGTTTTGATTTTGTGGTCTCGTATCTTCCGGGATCTAAGAATGTTAAGGCTGATGCCCTCTCTAGGAGTTTTTTGCCTGATTCTCCTGGAGTTCTTGAGCCGGTTGGCATTCTTAAAGAAGGGGTGATTCTTTCTGCCATCTCCCCTGATTTACGGCGGGTACTTCAGGAATTTCAGGCTGATAAACCTGACCGCTGTCCAGTGGGGAAGCTGTTTGTTCCTGATAGATGGACTAGTAAGGTAATTTCTGAGGTTCATTGTTCAGTGTTGGCTGGTCATCCTGGGATTTTTGGTACCAGAGATTTGGTTGCTAGGTCCTTTTGGTGGCCTTCCTTGTCGCGGGATGTGCGTTCTTTTGTGCAGTCCTGTGGGACTTGTGCCCGGGCCAAGCCTTGCTGTTCCCGCGCTAGTGGGTTGCTTTTGCCTTTGCCGGTCCCTGAGAGACCCTGGACGCACATTTCCATGGATTTTATTTCGGATCTTCCTGTTTCCCAGAAGATGTCTGTTATCTGGGTGGTTTGTGACCGGTTCTCTAAAATGGTCCATTTGGTACCTTTGCCTAAATTGCCTTCCTCCTCTGATTTGGTTCCATTGTTTTTTCAGCATGTGGTTCGTTTGCATGGCATTCCGGAGAATATTGTGTCTGACAGAGGTTCCCAGTTTGTTTCTAGGTTTTGGCGGGCCTTTTGTGCTAGGATGGGCATTGATTTGTCTTTTTCTTCGGCGTTTCATCCTCAGACAAATGGCCAAACTGAGCGAACTAATCAGACCTTGGAAACCTATTTGAGATGCTTTGTGTCTGCTTATCAGGATGATTGGGTGGCTTTCTTGCCATTGGCCGAGTTTACCCTTAATAATCAGGCTAGTTCGGCTACTTTGGTTTCGCCTTTCTTTTGTAATTTTGGTTTTCATCCTCGTTTTTCTTCGGGGCAGGTTGAGCCTTCTGATTGTCCTGGTGTGGATTCTGTGGTGGACAGGTTGCAGCAGATTTGGACTCATGTGGTGGACAATTTGACGTTGTCTCAGGAAAAGGCTCAACGTTTTGCTAACCGCCGTCAGTGTGTTGGTCCCCGGCTTCAGGTGGGGGATTTAGTCTGGTTATCTTCTCGTCATGTTCCTATGAAGGTTTCTTCCCCTAAATTCAAGCCTCGGTTTATTGGTCCTTATAAGATTTCTGAGACTATCAATCCGGTGTCTTTTCGTTTGGCCCTTCCAGCCTCTTTTGCCATCCATAATGTTTTCCATAGATCCTTGTTGCGGAGATATGTGGTGCCCGTTGTTCCCTCGGTTGATCCTCCTGCCCCGGTGTTGGTTGAGGGGGAGTTGGAATATGTGGTTGAGAAAATTTTGGATTCTCGTTTTTCGAGGCGGATGCTTCAGTATCTTGTCAAGGGGAAGGGTTATGGCCAGGAGGATAATTCTTGGGTTGTTGCCTCCGATGTTCACGCCGCCGATTAGGTTTGTGCTTTTCACTTGGCTCGCCCTGATCGGCCGGGAGGCTCTGGTGTGGGTTCGGTGTCCCCTCCTCAAGGGGGGGTACTGTTGTGAATTCCGCTCTTGGGCTCCCTCCGGTGGTTGTAAGTGGCACTTTTGTGAGTTCTGCTCTTGGGCTCCCTCCGGTGGTTTTAAGTGGTACTGCTGCTCCTTGGAATTAGCTGTCAGCAGTTATTTCCACTGATTGTCTTTCTGGCTTGGCTATTTAACCTGGCTCTATCTTTCAGCCTGTGCCAGTTGTCAATGGTTCCTGGTTGGATTCACATCTCTGCTTGGATTTCCCTGATATTCTGACCAGTTCAGCAAAGATAAGTCCTAGCCTAGTTCATTTGCAGTCCACTTTTTGTGGACTTAATCGTTCTGCACTTTCTATGTTTTTTCTAGTCCAGCTTGTCAGTATGGATTATTTCAGTTAAGCTGGAAGCTCTGGGAAGCAGATTTACCCTCCACACCTTTAGTCAGGTGTGGAGATTTTTGTAAACTCTGGTGGATTTTTCTAGTTTTTAATACTGACCGCACAGTATTCTGTCCTGTTCTATCTATCTAGCGAGATTGGCCTCCTTTGCTACATCCTGGTTTCATTCTGTGTATGTCATTTCCCTCTCCACTCAGTGTCAATATTTGTGGGGGGCTCTCTAACCTTTGGGGATTTTCTCTGAGGCAAGATAGCTTTCCTGTTTCTATCTTTAGGGGTAGTTAATCCTCCGGCTGTGACGAGGTGTCTAGGGAGTGACAGGAACATCCCACGGCTACTTCTAGTGTGTGTGTTAAGCTCAGGAATTGCGGTCAGTACAGGTACCACCTCCTCCAGAGCACGTCCTATGTTGCTCCTAAACCACCAGGTCATAACAGATGCCCCCACACGGTCTGAGGAGCAAATTCCTTAATTCATGTAAAAAGACATAAATCCATGCAACACATTCATTCCTGCACTGAGTGTGTCAAAGGTCGTCATCAGCTTATATTCCCAGATCCTTCTGTCTCTCTGAGATTTGAAATTACTCTTTAATACAAGTAATCTCATGTCCATTGTGCTGTGATCAGGGAGACAAAAATGTATTACCACAGGTAGATCTATTCTTTTTTCTGTTATTGTGTGGTGATGAGAGTTCATCCTTGTTCTCAGTTTTTGCAATGTCTCGCCTTCATACAGACCCCCAGTTGGACATTTAGTACAAATAATTAGGGACACCACATTAGATGTGATGCAGCTGAAAGTACCTGGTATCTTGTAGTCCTGATGTGAATTAGGGATCTTTATCTTGTCCAATGGGGGGTACCTTTTGTAAAAATAGACTAGTGCTACACAGCCCCCCTTGTCCAAACTTCACTGGCCTATAACATTGCAGGAGACAGAGTTAAGAAGTAGGCCCAATGGAATGCCATGCCCAATTCCCCAATGTGGGGTCCTTTTTGGACTGATTAAAATAGTGCCATCTTAGCCCCCTAGACCTAAATGCCCCGTACAGACCACAATCACCCTGGTGATCTACTGGCAGGTACAGGACAGATTGCAGTAGACCGAGTTAAGAAGTAGTCTCAAAGAAATGTCATGCCCAATTCCCCAATATGTTGTCCTTTTTGGACTTAAAAATATAGTGCCATCACAGCCCAGTTGCCCAAAATTCACTGGCCTATAACAGTACTGAGCACGTGCACCCTGGTCATCTAGTGGCAGTTAAAGGACACAATGCAGAAGACAGACTTAAGAAGTAGGCCCAATGTAATGTAATGCCCAATTCCCCAATGTGGGGTCCTGTTTTTACAAAATAGTGCCTTCACAGCCCCCATGCCCAAAAATCACCGGCCTATAACGGTACTGAGCACGTGCACCGTGGTCATGTCGTCGGAGATAAGGAAGAGACATTGCAGGAGACAGAGTTAAGAATTAGGGCCAATGTAGTCGTGTGGGTCTCAGAGACTTTTAATGCAGTGCATGATCTGCCAAACAATTCCCCAATGGGGGTACCTTTTTTAAAAATACACTAGTGCCATCGCATGCCCCTAGCCCAAACTTCAACGGCCTATACCAGTTCTGAGCACGTTCACCCTGGTGATCTAGTGGCAGGTACATTTTAGATTGCAGGAGAACGAGTTAAGAAGTCGGCACAATGGAATGTCATGCCCAATTCCCCAATCTGGGGTCCATTTTTAAAAAAATAAAAGAGTGCCATCACAGGCCCCTTGGCCAACATGCACCGTACAGAGCTCGTTCACCCTGGTGATCTACTGGCAGGTACAGGACAGATTGCAGGAGACGGAGTTAAGAAGTAGGCCCAATGTTATGTCATACCCAATTCCCCAATTTACAGTCCTTTTTTTTTTAAATCAAAGAGTGCCATCACAGGCCCCTTGGTCAACATGCACTATACAGAGCACGTTCACCCTGGTGATCTACTGGCAGGTACAGGACAGATTGCAGGAGACTGAGTTACAGTTGTGGCCAAAAGTATTGACACCCCTGCAATTCTGTCAGATAATACTCAGTTTCTTCCTGAAAATGATTGCAAACACAAATTCTTTGTTATTATCTTCATTTAATTTGTCTTAAATCAAAAAACACAAAAAGAATTGTTCTAAAGCCAAATTGGATACAATTCCACACCAAACATAAAAAAGGGGGTGGACAAAAGTATTGGCACTGTTCGAAAAATCATGTGATGCTTCTCTAATTTGTGTAATTAACAGCACCTGTAACTTACCTGTGGCACCTAACAAGTGTTGGCAATAACTAAATCACACTTGCAGCCAGTTGACATGCATTAAAGTTGACTCCACCTCTGTCCTGTGCCCTTGTGTGTACCACATTGAGCATGGAGAAAAGAAAGAAGACCAAAGAACTGTCTGAGGACTTGAGAAACCAAATTGTGAGGAAGCATGAGCAATCTCAAGGCTACAAGTCCATCTCCAAAGACCTCAATGTTCCTGTGTCTACCGTGTGCAGTGTCATCAAGAAGTTTAAAGCCCATGGCACTGTGGCTAACCTCCCTAGATGTGGATGGAAAAGAAAAATTGACAAGAGATTTCAATGCAAGATAGTCGAGGTTCTTTATCCAACATCTGCACAAACATCTAAACAAGTTCAAGCTGCCCTGCAGTCCGAGGGTACAACAGTGTCAACCCGTACTATCCGTCGGCGTCTGAATGAAAAGGGACTGTATGGTAGGAGACCCAGGAAGACCCCACTTCTTACCCCGAGACATAAAAAAGCCAGGCTGGAGTTTGCCAAAACTTACGTGAAAAAGCCTAAAACATTTTGGAAGAATGTTCTCTGGTCAGATGAGACAAAAGTAGAGCTTTTTGGGCAAAGGCATCGACATAGAGTTTACAGGAGAAAAAAAGAGGCATTCAAAGAAAAGAACACGGTCCCTACAGTCAAACATGGCGGAGGTTCCCTGATGTTTTGGGGTTGCTTTGCTGCCTCTGGCACTGGACTGCTTGACCGTGTGCATGGCATTATGAAGTCTGAAGACTACCAACAAATTTTGCAGTATAATGTAGGGCCCAGTGTGAGAAAGCTGGGTCTCCCTCAGAGGTCATGGGTCTTCCAGCAGGGCAATGACCCAAAACACACTTCAAAAAGCACTATAAAATGGTTTGAGAGAAAGCACTGGAGACTTCTAAGGTAGCCAGCAATGAGTCCAGACCTGAATCCCATAGAACACCTGTGGAGAGATCTAAAAATGGCAGTTTGGAGAAGGAACCCTTCAAATATCAGGGACCTGGAGCAGTTTGCCAAAGAAGAATGGTCTAAAATTCCAGAAGAGCATTGTAAGAAACTCATTAATGGTTACAGGAAGCGGTTGATCGCAGTTATTTTGGGTAAAGCTTGTGCAACCAAGTATTAGGCTGAGGGTGCCAATACTTTTGTCTGGCCCATTTTTGGAGTTTTGTGTGAAATGATCAATGTTTTGCTTTTTGCTTCATTCTCTTTTGTGTTTTTTCATTTAAGACAAATTAAATGAAGAAAATAATACCAAAGAATTTGTGATTGCAATCATTTTCAGGAAGAAAGTATTATCTGACAGAATTGCAAGGGTGTCAATACTTTTGGCCACAACTGTAAGAAGTCAGCCCAATGGAATGCCATGCCATATTCCCCAATGTGTTGTCCTTTTTTTAAAAAAATAAAAGAGTGCCATCACAGCACCCTTGGCCAAAATGCACGGTACAGACCACGTTCACCCTGGTGATCTTCTGGCAGATACAGGACAGATTGCAGGAGACAGAGTTAAGAAGTAGGCCCAATGTAATGTCATACCCAATTCCCCAATTTAAAATCCTTTTTTTTTTTTAAATCAAAGAGTGCCATCACAGGCCCCTTGGCCAACATGCACCGTACAGAGCACGTTCACCCTGGTGATACGGTGGTTCTGGATGAGGTGGATGAGGATAAGGAGGAGGATAAAAACAAACAGATCAAATCTTGAAGCGTATACCCATGTGTGGTTGTTAAGAGGTGCATGAGAAAACACCTCCCCAAAAGAGAGAATGTATTTGAGGTCATGTTTCACTGGTTTCACTTGGTGGTGTACAGAAGTCTTTCCCAATCCAGGCCTTGTTCATTTTGATTAGAGTCAGCCTGTCAGCATTTTCAATTGACAGGCGGATGGGCTTATCTATTATAATTCCACCAGCGGCACTAAAAACCCTCTCTGACAGAACGCTAGCAGCAGGGCAGGCCAAGACCTCCGAAGCGTAGAGAGCCAGTTCATGCCACATATCCAGCTTGGATACCCAATAATTAAAAGGCACAGAGGAATCAAGGAGGACGTTTGTACGATCTGCAAGGTACTCCCTCACCATCTTCCCAAACATTGCACTTCTTGTGACAGCACCCCATGCCTCTGTGCCGACACGATGGGAGGGTCTGAGAAAACTGTCCCAGAACTTGGCCATTGTTCCCCTGCCTGAGCTGGATTGTGCTTCTATCACTCTCGCTTGGAGTCCTTAGTTGTACAACAAACTGACGTCTACTGCCAGCGTTCTCACATGGGAATTTTCTAAGTAATTCTGCTACAAGGGCCTTGTGGCACTGCAACATTTTAGTACACCTCTCTACCTCAGGCAGAAGAGATTTAAAGTTCTCCTTGTAGCATGGGTCTAGAAGTGTCACCAACCAGTAATTGAGTTTCACCCAAAATTTTGATAATCCGAAGGCCACGTGAAATGCAGCACAACATAAAGTCAGCCATGCGTGCCAGACTGCTAACAGGCAAGACTTTCGTGTCCTCACCAACAAGACGACTAACCATGCTGTGTTCTCCTCCTCATCCTCCTCTTCCCTGTTCTCAGGCCATCCCCGCTGAACAGAAGCTAATACAGATGTGTTTGTAGTACCGTCTATAGCGCATGAAAGTAGCTCCTGTTCTTCCTCCTCCTCCTCATTGCATACCAATCCACGTTGAGTAGACATGAGGCTGGGCTGAGTGTAATCCTCCTGTATGTTTCCTTGCTCCATGTCCTCATGCTCTGCCTGCAATGCATCCTCTTTGATTGTGAGCAGAGAGTTTTTCAGAATCCTGAGAAGTGGGATGGTGATGCTAATTATGGCATCATCACCGCTCACCATCTTGGTGCAGTCCTCAAAGTTTGGGAGGATGTTACATATGTCTGACATCCATATCCACTCCTGAGGTCTTATGTGTGGAGTCTGACCTGAAATTCGACAGCCTTGTTGATGTTGGTAATCAACTATGGCCCTCTTCTGCTCACAAATCCTTTCCAACATATGCAGCGTAGAGTTCCAGTGTGTGGAGACATCACACAACAGTCGGTGAGCTGGAAGCTGAAACCGCTGCTGAAGCACGGCAAGGGCGGCTGAAGCTGTAGCTGACTTTCTGAAATGGGCAGACAGACGGCGTACTTTTACTAGCAGATCCGGCAGCTCCGGGTAGCTTTTCAGAAAATGTTGAACCACGAGGTTAAGCACATGGGCCAAGCAAGGTACGTGTGTGAGTTCACCCTGCCTCAGAGCCGCAACCAGGTTAACGCCATTGTCACACATGACCATGCCTGACTGTAGGTTCAGCGGTGTCATCCAAACATCTGACTGCTCTTTCAGCGCTGTCCACAACTCTTCTGCATTGTGCGGTTTGTCACCTATGCAGATTAGCTTCAGCACAGCCTGTTGCCGCTTGGCTGAGGCAGTGCTGCAGTGCTTTCAGCTTCTGACTGATGTGTTGATTTCAGACATGGAGGATGAGGAGGAGGTGAAGGAGCTGTAGACTGTGGGGGCAACCCTGATTGACGCAGGGCCAGCAATCCTCGGCGTGGGGAGGATGTGTTCCATCCCAAGGTCCAACTGGGTCCTGGCTTCCACTATGTTAACCCAGTGTGCCGTCACTGAGATGTACCGTCCCTGCCCACAAGCACTTGTCCACGTGTCCGTGGTTAGGTGGAATTTCCCGGTAACAGCATTGTTGAGGGCACGGGTAATGTTGTGGGACACATGCTGGTGTAGTGCCAGTACGGCACATCAGGAGAAATAGTGGCAACTGGGGACAGAGTACCTTGGGATGGCCGCCACCATCAGGTTGCGGAAAGCTTCCGTCTCAACAAGCCTTAAAGGCAGCATTTCTAGTCCAAGCAGAAGAGAAATATTAGAATTGAGGACTGTGGCTTGTGGGGCGTTGGTTGGGTACTTCTGCTGGCGTTCCAAAGACTGGGTTATAGACAACTGAACACTGTGCTGGGACAAGGATGTGGACGTGCTTGCTGATGGTGCTGCTTGACTGTTGGCCACAACAGGTGCAGGGCTAGAGGCATCTTCACATGCACAGTGTACTGGAGATTGGCTTCTACTCAAAACAGTGGAAGAAGCAGTGGTGTGACCAGCAGGCAGTGGTCCTGGAGCCTGGGGTTCGTCCCACAAAGTCAGGTGCTTTGCTTGCATGTGCCTAATCATGCTGGTGGTGGTGGTCAGGCTGGTTGTTTTGCTACCCCTGCTGATGCGGCATGGCAGGTGCTGCAAATGGCCTGTTTGATGTTATCGGCAGAGTCTTTAAAAAATAGCCAGACTTGGGAAGATCTCACAGGTGGAATGGCAACTTCACTCATGTTGGTGTTATGGGGAACAGATGCACGCCTTCTGTCTGTGGCCACCACACTGCTTCTTCCTGCCTGTTGGGGGATATGCCTCCTTCCCCATTTGTGCTGCTGTCCTCGCTATGCATGTCCTCCTGCCAAGTTGGGTCAGTCACTATGTCATCCACCACCTCATCTTCCACATCCATACCCTCCTCCTCCTCCTGACTTTCTGGCAATTGTGTCTCATCATTGTCCACCTCTTCTGACACTTTCTCACCATCGCCTTCGTGTGACTGGGGCTGGTCAAAGCTTTGGGCAGCTCTATATGCGATCTCATCTTTCCCCACTTCAAGTTGACCGGCAGAGATTTCTGAATCTTGAAATGAAAAACTGAACAGCTCTTCAGAGTGTCCACGTGTTGGATCAGTTGTCTCAAGGCATTCGGCATGGCCACACTCACAGCTACTCAGACTTGACCGTGTGGAAGACAAGGTGGTGGTGGCTAAGTGACTGGAAGCATTATCCGCTATCCAACCAAGAACTGTTTCACACTGCTCTGGCTTCAATAGTGGTGTGCTGCGGGTCCCCCAGAAACTGGGACAGGAAGGTCGAACGAGAAGACGTGGGTCTTTGTTGTTGCCCACTTTCACCTTGCCTACAGCCTCATCCTCTGGATGCACCATCAGCATCACATCCACTTCCCCATCCCTTGCCCCTTGCCTTAACCATTTTAAATGGACTACTGCACTATTTCAAATGCTCAACACAAATGTCTTTATTACTAGTGAAATAATATGTGATCAGTATGCCTGCAAATCTACGATTTTTCAAACCCAAACACCAGGCAGGCCTCAGCCTGACCTATCAGACTGTATTCAATTTTTTTTTAAGTTAATTTATGCTAAATAGCGCTGTATAGAATTAGAGTATCACACAGCCAAAAAATAAGTACACCGGCCTCCAATGTCCAAACTTAGAGCACAAAGATATATGACGGTTGACGGCTGTAACGGAAATACCACACTGGTAAATCTGTGGCCTTTGAATTTTTTGGGATGCTAAATAGCGCTGTATAGAATTTGAGTATCACACAGCCACAAAGTAAGTACACCAGCCTCCAATGCCCAAACTTAGAGCACAGGGATATATGACGGCTGTAACGGAAATACCACACTGGCAAATCTGTGGCCTTTCATTTTTTTTGGATGCTAAATAGCGCTGTATAGAATTTGAGTTTCACACAGCCAATAAATAAGTCCATCGGCCTCCAGTGCCAAAACTTGGAGAAGAGATATATGAGGGCTGTAACAGAAATAACACTGGCAAATCTGTGGCCATTCAATTTTTTGGGATGCTAAATAGCGCTGTATAGAATTTGAGTATCACACAGCCACAAAGTAAGTACACCGGCCTTCAAAGACCTAACTTGGAGCACAGAGATATATGACGGCTGTAACAGAAATTCCTCACTGGCAAATCTGAGGCCTTTCAATTTTTTGGGATGCTAAATAGCGCTGTATATAATTTGAGAATCACACAGCCACAAAATAAGTACTCCGGCCTCCAATGACCAAACTTGGAGCACAGAGGTATATGAGGCCTTTTTCAGTGAATTTAAAACAAAAACAAAAAAAAGGGGCACAAGGGTAGCACACACAACTATGCTACGTATGCCTGACAAACTATCACTTTTCATCAGGTCTCAGTCTGACAGAGCAGAATGTATTTTTTGGAAAAAAAATGGTATATAGACAGTAAATAAGCTGTAGCAGCAGGAGGGAGTTATGGAGCTTTGGGAAGGATGCAGTAGGAGCAATGGACGCACGTACAGTGCCTGCAGGCCTTGCACTGATGTGGATATGCTGTGCCCTGCCTGCCTAGCGCTGCAATATCGGGACCCACGAATTTGCCCTAAAAAGGACTGTTGGTTTCTGAGGAGTTGTGGATGTAAGAGTTGCAGACCTACACTATCTCTAAAACCACGATTCTGACCCTATCTCGGCAGCAGCTCTCCCTACTCTCTCTGAAACAGGAACAGAATGCGGCGAGCAGGGCGGCGCCTGGTCTCTTATACTCGGGATGATGCTGTACTGCCCAGCCAATCACTGCACGACCACAACAAAGATGGCTGCGGCATTTCATGGCCTGGCAGACAATCCCTGCACCGTGATTGGTTCTCTAAAGTCTGCCAAAACTGCTGGGTGGAGACTGCAGTTACCGCCGAATAATCCTGGAAATGCTCGCTGCTCGCTGAGTACGCCGAGCATAGCGATACTCGGGCGAGTAACGAGTAGTGGCGAGCACGTTCGTTCATCACTAGTCATTAACCTCCTGGAAGACCCATGACCTAGGACACAAACCCAGCTTTCTGACAGTGAGCACTACATTGCGATCAAAAATCTTTTCTTAATCTTCAGATTTCATGATGCCTTAAACACAGCCAGGGCACCCAAAGGCAGCAAAACAACCTTAAAAAATGTTTGAACCTCCACCATATTTGTCTGTAGGTACTGTATTCTTTTCTTTCTAGACCTTATCCTGTTTTCGGCAAACAGTAGTATGATGTACTTTACCAATTATATGCTTTTTTTTATCTCATCTATCCACAAGATGCTTTCCCAGAAGGATTTTGGCTACCTCTTGTACATTTTGCCAAACTGCAGTCTAGCTTTTCTATGCCTCTGTATCAAAAGTGGGATCCTTCTGGGTCTCCTGCCAGAGCGTTTAATTCCATTCAAATGTCAACGGATAGCTCTTGCTGACACAGATGCATCCTGAGCCTGTGTGACAGCTTTAATTTCTTTGGAATTGATTGAGGATGCTTATCCACCATCCAGATACTATGCTGCATTGTAACCTTTCATCAATTTTTTTTTTTCTGCTGTCCACGTCGAGGGAGATTAGCTACAGTGCCATGGGTTGTAAACTTCTTGATTATGTTGCATAACGTGGACAAAGGAACTTAAAGATCTCTGGAGATGGACTTGTAACCTTGAGATTACTGATACTGTTCAAAAATTTTGGTTCTCATGTCCACAGATGGTTCTCTTCTCCTCTTTCTGTTCTCCATGCTTAGTGTAGTATACAGTGGGGAAAAAGTATTTATGTGACATGCAGAAGTAGTGTTAACTGCTGTTGCTTCAAAAGCATCCAGCAACTAGAGGGGTTAACACAGTCACAGGAGACAGGAAATTGATAGTAGAGCCCCAGGAGGATTGTGGGAAACTTGTTGACTGTTCTGGCAGCAGCCAAAGGGATTAGTGGTGTGTGTCTGTAATCCGTCTCAAAAACGTTCAGGCAAGTGAGCAATAGGGACGCCGGATTCCATTACAGAATGGAACTGGGCTAACCCCTGGATGGCTAGTTGAGAAAGTCTATCAAGAGCAAGATAAGTACTCTTAAGAAATTGTGTCACAGGGATAATCTTCTTCAGGAAACAGCAAACCCTCCTCCCCTACACTGTGCTAGAAGGAATGCTTTGGACTGCTGTGCTTTTGTAGAGTCTTGATCTGTGCTGAACTGTGCTATCAAAAGAGACTGTTAAACACTGTGCCTCTAAGATGCAACTGTACTGTTTATGCAGCCTGTGCTTAAGAGATTTGAATTGTACTGAATGTGCTGTGACATTAAACTACACTGTTCATCTGTTCACGAGGACTCTATCAATTGTATCTCTGTGAGCAAGTGGATCCATCTTGTGCCTGAGGAAGCGGCAGTACATGGTCGCCCTGAGTAACGGTTCCCCATGAGACCTGGCCCGCCCCTATCTGAACCTAGTGGCGTACACGTAACATTGGTGGCCGGTACAGGGAATTCTGAGTGGGAATTAGCATGTAGAGGTAAAAGAGGCAAAGTGACTGGAAAAGACAGTAGAACAGCACCTCAACTCTGCTACACCAGTTAAAGGGGACCAGCCCTAAAGAAAACTCACTAGCAGCAATGGATGTGGAAATACAAATGGACAGGATCAGTGAGCTGCTTCTTCAGTTAACATGTGAAGAACTAAGAGCAGTATCAGAACATATAAAGATGTCAGAAGAACAGAGCTCTAAAGCACGCTACTGCAGACAGCTTGTAGCTACCATTAATACACCGATGGATGAGCTGGGGGAGAAAGAAGCTAAAGATGACATTAGGACGTTCCTCCATGATCTAACAGAGTTTCTAACTGGCTTGAAGTTGGAAGATGGAGGGGCAGCACCAACTACCAAGAGCGGGAATCTCCTTCCGCAGACAGAACTACAGGAATTGAAAGAACAATTCAAAGCCTTAACAACAGCCCTGCATAAACCTACCCAACCCTCTGAAAGTGAGACAGACTCTGACAGAACCTTTAACCTGCTTGGGTTTGATAAATCAGGAAAATAGTACTCTCCAACACCACAAATCACCATAAGGAAAGAGTTCAAGATCCTGGGATTGGAGAGTGTGAGGAGAAAGAGAAACTGTCTTATATGAACTTGTTGCACGAGATCAATGGATGATTATTTCAAGGCTACCAGCCAGATGAGATCATTGAAGGGGTGGTGAAAGTGATCAGCCCAGGACAGAACCTCCACAATATGCTAGAGATGAAAAGTCAATTGACCCTACCACAGTTGAAGATGATTTTAATAGGACACTATAAAGAAGAGAGTCCTTCAGAATTATTCCATCGACTCATTAACATCTCACAGAACAATAATGAATCACCCCAAAGTTTCTTGCTCACAGTTACTGAATGTAAGGATAGACTGTTGCTTGCATGCAGAGATGTAGGGGCAGAGGAGAAGTTTGATGCTGGGCTAGTCCAGAAGAAGTTCTTGAGATTGCTGGGAATAGGCTTAATCAGCAAAGATATTAAATTACAGCTGAAACAGTACATAGAAGATCCTGGCATTCTGGACGAAGTCCTAATTGAAAAAATTAATGAGGCAGCTAGTTTGGAGTCAGAGAGCGAACAAAAGTTAAAGAAGGGCTCGGCTCCTAAAACCACCAAAATGAGTCAGCTGAAGTTGGAGACCCCCGGTTGCCAGTGCAAAGATCATGATGACGACCCTCCAGTACCATTGCTGAGCGTGAACCTTAAACCACCAACAAAAGGGAGGACAGCCAGAGCTGATTGGGAAGAAGTAATAGGAGAACTGCGAGCTGAGCTGATGGAGGTGAAAGCATTGATTCATTCCAGGCCAGAATCTGTATCTCTCAGACCCAGGAGTGGGTTCCAAAACAGAAGATACCCGGCTTGTGAGGCGTGCCGTTCATCAAACCAGAGTGCGGTATGTGTCCACTGTTTAAGATGTGGTGAGGAAGGACATTATGCCAAGGAATGCCAATGGCCATGGTCATTTGGGTTGAAAAAAAAAGGAGGTTGCCAGTACGGGGCAACTGATAACCGCAACACAGAGGAAGCCCCAGAAGCAAATCCAAATTCCACCAACCCCCAGAACGGCGCATGAGGTAAAACAGCTGCATCACCACTATCCCCAAGTATGTTCTCATCTACAACAGCTGCAAGAGACAATGGAGCATCAGTTACTTAATGCCCAGTGTGGAGGTCTAACGTCATACTCCTAGGAGGAAGATTCCTCGGTCAGTAAAGATAGCCTAAGCCTAATCGGTGAAAGATGCTATATACAGTGCCAGCTAGATGGACTCCTGGTAAAAGCACTGTGGGACACAGGAGCTCAAGCGAGCCTTTTAAATGAAAATATGAAGAAGGCGCCACCTGCCACATACCTGCCTTCGGTCATTAAAGGAACTCTTAGGACCAGTGTAACTCCACAGCAAAGCCATCAACCAGACCAAAATTCCTTTCAAAGGCTGGGTGGAAGTGACTTTCCAACTCAGGGCAATGAAGAACAGCAACACCATCAAGCATTTGGTACCTTTTCTCATTACCAGTGATCAGAATGTGGCAGAGGATCCTATCCTGGGTTATAATGTAATCAATGAGGTAACCACGAAACAAAAGTCAGGGACACTGATGGTGGATGCAACTGCACATCGTTCACCATACCCAACGCTGTGGCAGAAAACATGATTCATAGAGCAAAGAAAGCACAGAATACAATGGACCTGAAAGAAGTCAAGGTAGGCCTGCACCCAACCATCATCGTTGCAAACCAAATGGTGGGAGTGAGGTGTGGAGTCTGGGTGGAACTGGGAAGAAAAGTCCCGGATAGACTGTTCATGCCAAAAGACTCCTCTGAATTTCCAGAAGGCCTAGTTCTAGGTGAGACTGTGCTTACGATTCCTACTGGTGGGTTTGCCTGAATGACAGTGCCAGTGAGGAATACCACAAAACATGAAATTAGACTGGATCCAAAGACTGTGTTAGGTCACATTGAAACTGTCAAAGCAGTATATCCAGGCAGCGTGAGACCCGCCCAGTGGTCTACTGTGAATTTAGTCCCCCTACCAAGGAATAGGAGTTGCCCAGGGGAGGAAATTGCATGACCCACCTGGGGAGCCTGGAATCCCCCAGTACCCCTGGAACACTTGTGTGCTGAGGATCTAGTGGTAGGCTGTATTCCGTAGTTGCAGTTGAAAATTAATTTGAAAGACACGACCCCAGTAACCAAAATTTACATGTCGGTGCCAAAACCATAACACCGTGAAGTGAGGGAGTATTTACAAGATCTAATCAACAGAGGTTGGGTTCAAAAGTCGAAGTCATCTTATTCCTCTCCTATTGTCTGTGATAGGAAGAAGAAGAAGAAGGACGGTATATTGAGACTCTGCTGTGATTACCGGGAACTAAACCGAAAGTCAGTAGCTGATCGACACCCGATACCAAAGATCCAAGATATGCTGGATAGCCTCTCATGAAGTACCTGGTTCTCTGTCCTCGATCAGGGTAAGGCATACCACCAAGGGTTTGTTGAGGAGTCCAGTAGACCTTGACAGCATTTTTCACACCATGGGAATTATAAGAGTTTGGGCTCAGTTCAGCTCCAGTAGAATTCCAGAGGAGACTGGAGACATGTTTAGAAGGATTGAGGGGTGATATCTGTCAGCCGTACTTGGATGACAATGTGGTGCACAGCAAAACTTTCCAAGTGCATGCTGAACACGTAAGGACCATACTTCAGCGATATCAACAACACGGAGTTAACCCTGCTGTGGAACCATGGAGTAATATAGACCCCAGCGCTGAATAATTTGAAATATTTCTAAAACTGGTCAATCTCAGACATTGACCTTCTATGTATTTTCAAGTTACATATTTCTGCTTATGTTGATGATATTTTGAATTTGTTTTTCAGTTTTGTTTCTAAGTTATTTTCAATTTTCTGTGTTTGGGACTCTCCTGACCCCATAGTACCTTTATTGTCTGACATTTTTTTTTTATATTTTCTGTTTATTCAGAGGTTTTGTAATATAACAGTAAATAAACAATGGCTAGCCGAACTGTGATGACTCCTGAAGAAATAGTGGCAGCTTTAGATGCTTCTAGTGACGTCAATACTGATATTGAAGGTAATTTGGAAGATAATTTGAGCTGGGTCAAAAGTGAAGCAGATCTCGATGCTGCATAGGCTTCAGACAGCGAACAAAGTGCTATTCTGTCTGACACTGGCGACACTAATTGTCATTATGTTTTTACTAAAATCCACACAGTTGCAGTTATTGTGCATTTTGTATTGAATTTTAATAATTTTAGTTATTAATAAAGCATTTTGGTATAAATTTCAGTTTGTGTTTGCTGATGACAAATAAATCACTTCAAAGTTATGTTTGATTACATAACTGTGTTCTGAAGTGATGACAGAATAAAACTTGATTATTCTGAACAGCCAGCATGTTCATTTTAATGAAATATGACAATTTTGAACTTGGGGTCATATAAACCCCATGGTACCAAAGCAGTGATTTTTTTCATGGTTCCACGGCAGGGTTAAGTAGACCCCAAAGTAGTGCGAACTGTTCAAAAGGCAAGTCTGATTTCTAGGGAAAATTGTGTCCAGAGAAGGATATACCATGGACCCAGCAGAAATCGCTCCGGCACTGGCCTTAAAAAACAAGCAGCCTTCTACTGTCGGGAAGGTGAGGCAGATCATAGGATTCCTCTCCTACTATTGTACTTATATCCGTCTGTATACAGTACAGACCAAAAGTTTGGACTCACCTCATTTAAAGATTTCTATGTATTTTCATGACTAAGAAAATTGTACATTCACACTGAAGGCATCAAAACTATGAATTTACACATGTAGAATTATATACTCAACAAAAAAGTGTGAAACAACTGAAATTATGTCTTATATTCTATGTTCTTCAAAGTAGCCACCTTTTGCTTTGATGACTGCTTTGCACACTCTTGATATTCTCTTGAAGAGCTTCAAGAGGTACTCACCGGGAATGGTTTTCACTTCACAGGTGTGCCCTGTCAGGTTTAATAAGTGGTATTTCTTGCCTTATAAATGGGGTTGGGACCATCAGTTGTGTTGTGCAGACGTCTGGTAGATACACAGCTGATAGTCCTACTGAATAGACTGTTAGAATTTGTATTATGGCAAGAAAAAAGCAGCTAAGTAAAGAAAAACGAGTGGCCATCATTATTTTAAGAAATGAAGGTCAGTCAGTCCGAAAAATTGGGAAAACTTTGAAAGTGTCCCCAAGTGCAGTGGCAAAAACCATCAAGCGCTACAAAGAAACTGGCTAACATGAGGACCGCCCCAGGAAAGGAAGACCAAGAGTCACCTCTGCTTCTGAGGATAAGTTTATCCGAGTCACCAGCCTCAGAAATCGCAGGTTAACAGCAGCTCAGATTAGAGACCAGGTCAATGCCACACAGAGTTCTAGCAGCAGACACATCTCTACAACAACTGTTAAGAGGAGACTTTGTGCAGCAGACCTTCATGGTAAAATAGCTGCTGGGAAACCACTGCTAAGGACAGGCAACAAGCAGAAGAGACTTGTTTTGGCTAAAGAACACAAGGAATGGACATTAGACCAGTGGAAATCTGTTCTTTGGTCTGATGAGTCCAAATTTGAGATCTTTGGTTCCAACCACCGTGTCTTTGTGCGACGCAAAAAAGGTGAACGGATGGACTCTACATGCCTTTTTCCCAACGTGAAGCATGGAGGAGTAGGTGTGATGGTGGGGGGGTGCTTTGCTGGTGACTCTGTTGGGGATTTATTCAAAATTGAAGGCATACCGAACCAGAATCTTGCAGCGGCATGCTATTCCATCTGGTTTGCGTTTATTTGGACCATCATTTATTTTTCAACAGGACAATGACCCCAAACACACGTCCAGGCTGTGTAAGGGCTATTTGACCAAGAAGGAGAGTGATGGCGTGCTACGCCAGATGACCTGGCCTCCACAGTCACCAGACCTGAACCCAATAGAAGATGGTTTGGGGTGAGCTGAACCGCAGAGTGAAGGCAAAAGGGCCAACAAGTGCTAAGCATCTCTGGGAACTTCTTCAAGATTGTTGGAAGACAATTCCCGGTGACTACCTCTTGAAGCTCATAAAGAGAATGTCAAGAGTGTGCAAAGCAGTCATCAAAGCAAAAGGTGGCTACTTTGAAGAACCTAGAATATAAGACATGATTTCATATGTTTCTCACTTATTTGCTAAGTATATATTTCCACATGTGTTGATTCATAGTTTTGATGCCTTCAGTGTGAATGTACAATTTTCATTGCCATGAAAATACAGAAGAATCTTTAAATGAGAAGGTGCGTTCAAACGTTTGGTCTGTACTGTGTACCTATTCTAGGTACACAGTACCTAGAATATACCTATAGGTATATATACCTATTCTATGCGTAGACATTTATTCTATCTATTCTATTCTAACCTGTCAGTGTGATTTTACTGTACACCGCACTGAATTACCGGCTTTTCTAAAGGACACCGGTGCGTATTTCTCGCAAGTCACATTAGCGATTCTTGGCCGAGATACGCTGACAATTTCAGCATGCTGCGATTTCGCTCTCACACTGAATACGGCCGAGAAAATATTGGATGATGGGAGCTGCACCATAGATTAACATTGGTCCGAGTGCTATGCGATTTTTTATCGAATAGCACTTGTCCGTATTATGCTCTGGTGTGACTCCAGCATTAGGGTGCAATACTCAATAATTAATTGAATGAGAGAGAAACAAGGGTGCTGCATAATGCATGGAAAGAGACAAAATTGGCAGAAAAGGAGAAGAAACACCATAGCATATAGTGGGAGCGTTGAGAATGCAGTGACTGGTAATGTATTGGGGGAAAAAGAACAGGGGCTAATTAATGTATATATTTATTAAGTGGGGAAAATGGCAATTTATAGTTGGTGGGGGCACAGTGGTGGATTAATAACTAATTACATATTAATGGTGGGAGCACGTCTGTATTCAGACATGTAGTGTAGAAGAAAGGAAAAAAGTGGGGAATGTGCTCTGGAATAGGGGCTCTAGGTAACTATATGTTATTTTATGCAGCGACGAGTCCTGGCTGGAAGAAATGATGGCAGTCTTCATTGCATGAAAAAGAAAAGCAAAGATGAAGGACTTCAGCTAGAGATGTCACTGGTGACTCGGTGTGTTACCTGTACAATGACACTATGCACTCTATTACCTGTTCACTGCACACTATACACAGAGCTCCTGTATAAAATGTCACTGATGATCACTGTATTACCTGTACACTGACATTATATACAGAGCTTCTGTGTATAATGGCATTAGTGTTGTGGTTTTTTTTTAAATTAATGATCAGTATGGTAGTATTCGGTCACTATGTGGTGGTAGTATGTGATCTGGTTATGGTGTGGCGGTATTTCTCTCTGTATGTGGTATTATTTGGTAACTATGTGACGTAATATGTTATCTGGTCATGGTATGGAGGTATTTGTTCCTTGTATGTGGTATTATTCTGTCACTATGTGGTGGTAATATGTCATCTGGTCATGGTGTGATGGTATTTGTCCCTTGTATGTGGTATTAATGATCATTCTAAAAAATATCTGTGACTCATTCTCTTAAAGAAAAATATATAAAAATTTACCTAAAAACAGTATTGGATATTTTAAGAAATGTTTAATAGGTTAGAGTAGAGTAGGGCCCAGCACAAAGAGTCTACCTTGTTGTGGTGGCTGCTTAAAAATTCTTTTGGCCAAAATAAAAGCTGCTAGCTATGTATGTGATCTGGTGTCTGCTGGGAACTGTTAATATCAGACTGGTGATTACGTGGTGCAGATGATGAGTTTTTCCAAGAGCGGGCGGTGGGACTCTGGAAGGTTCGAGATGTGGAGGCAGAGCTGGGGTGGAGCCTGGGCGGAGTCTCAAGGAGGCCTGAAAATGTTGCCAGTGGCAGCACTGATTACCTATCCTGTCTTCACTAGTGTTATCCAAGAGATAAAAGTTGAAGCAATTTTGAGATGCACAAAACTTTTCCAATATTTGAAGGTTTTTTACATCAGAATTTTGGTGTAAACATCATGGTGAATCAGAGTCTTAGTGGATAATATCTCTCATGTCAACCATAGCTTTCACCTCCTTTTGAGGGTGAGGGTATATAACCCTCTTTGTATCCTCCTTACTTGCAAGTAAGTAATATTGTATGGCAAGTCATTTTTTGAGTAGATAGATTTACTTTTATGCAATATTTTGTATATTTTTTGTTAATAATTAAAAGATCGGTCATCAGATTTCACAGCTCAAAATGCATCATGCATTAAAGAGGTCATTCAGGTTTGGGAGAAAAGTCATGTGACTACAGGCTGCTGAACTGTGACAGTGTGTGGTGTAACATGCTATGTAACAAAACAAAGCAGTTTGGGGTAAGAGCAGGAAAATTGCCTCGCAAACAACTGTAGATAGGGAATTTACTTGAATTAACATAGGAGAAAAATAAAAAAAAAATAGTCTTGAGGCGGAGAACTCAGTGGAGCAGTGCCTTGCATGTGTAGTTTACTGTACTAGTTAATAAATTAAAAAAAACAAAGTGGGGTCCTCCCTATTCTTAATAATTAGCCAAGGGAAAGCAGACAGCTGTGGGCTGGTCCAAATATGATGGGAAAGGGCCAATATCCATTGAGATTTCCAGCCTAATAATATCAACCCTCAGCTGTCTGCTTAGCCTGAGCTGGTTATTAAAAATAGAGGGAACACTAGTCATTTTATTTGGGTCCCCCCATTTTTAATAATCTGCAAAGGCAAAACAAACAGTTGGGGGTTGAAATTAATAGGCTGTGAAGGTCCATGGGTATTGGCCCCTTCCCAGCATAACAAGATCAGCTCTCTGCTGTCTGCTTTCCCTTGGATGGTTATTAAAAAGACAAGAGACCCCATGTCCTTTTTTAATTATTTATTTATTGTACACTGTCCCTACACCTAGGGCCAGCGTCAGCACCCGGGCAAGTGCCAGGGCCCTGGTGAGACAGAGGGGCCCATTCACGGTATGGTACACTGAGGCTCTGGGGGGCCCCTGCAGGCAGGGCTGGCGTTAGAGGCAGGCAGCTGCCTAGGGCTAGGACCCCTGCTTCCCAGGGGCCCTCAGCTAGCGGCACATCACACAGCCACTTTGGGGCCCCTGTGAGGCAAGGGGGCCTGCCTGCCACCAGCGTTGACCCCCCCGCTGCCGCATTGAACTATACCGGTGTCTGCAGGTACAGTTCAAAGCAATGATGGAGGAGAGAATGTCAGCTGATACTCCCTCTCCCATCATTCCCCGCTCTGCCTCTGACACTGTGGGTGCGCGATGACCTCATCGCACACTTACTGTGTGCCAGGCAGTACAGCCGCTGAGACAGGAGCAGAGAGCAGCGCGGGCACGAGGAGAGGTGAGGAGTGTGTTCTTTTTTGTTTCTTTTACTATAACAGTGAGTACTGGACTGTGGGGCCATTCTTAGGGGGGGAGATGTGGGCTGTGCTATATCCTACATGGCTGTGCTATATGCTACGTGGGCTGTATTATATACTATGTGGGCTGTGCTATATACTACATCAGCTGTGTTATGTACTGCATGGCTGTGTTATATGTTACATGGCTGTGCTATATGCTACATGGGCTGTGCTATATGCTACATGGGCTGTGTTATATGCTACATGGGCTGTGTTATATACTACATGGCTGTGCTATATGCTACATGGGTTGTGTTTTATACCATGTGGGCTGTGTTATGCTACATGGCTGTGCTATATACTATGTGGGCTGTGTTATATGCTATGTGGGCTGTGTTATATACTACGTGGCTGTGTATATACTATGTGTCATGGTCAGGACATGGTTAATGTCCTGTGCTCTCAGGGTTAATGTTGCTAGCCTCTTTTTCAAAATAGGAGGGGTACCTATACTCGCTCCTAACCTGGTTTCTCTGTCAGCTATAGATTATGTTTCTGTCTGTATGCGGGACTTCTGGAGTGTGTGTCCCGCTTGCATAGTGTTATCTTGCTTTCTGTGCTTTACTCTGTTTGTATTCCTGGCTTACTGAACTCTGGCTTTGCTTCTGACTATCCTCTGTCTCTCTGTTTGGTACCTCATAATCTCCTGGCTACGACCTCTGCTTGTTTGATTATTCTTTAGTGCTTGTCCCTTCTCTGTTTCCCTGGCATCTGGCTCCGCCCCCTTACCTCCTCCCACTCTGTCACATGGTCTAAGGTCCTGTTCATTACCTGTACACTCTGTTTCATGTCAAAGGTCCCGTGGGTTCAGGTTAGTAATTTGGCGTCTTGCGCAGCTGCAATGTTCAGCTTCCCCTGCAGCATTGATACCCGGGCGCCGTGACACTATGTGGCTGTGCTATATGCTACCCATTTTGCACTTTTACAAATGTTCTACGTTTATACTTTCTAATGTTTATTTTAAAAAGTTTTCCATTAAAAAATTGTCATATTCAATGTATGCAGTTTTTCTTTGCAGCAAGTTCAGCTAACAATAAAATGCCTAACTGAGGAAGAGTGAGTAGGTCACAAAAATTGGCATATAAGGGGTTGACTTATATAAAGCTCCTCTGCTGTATGGTATTGTAGAATTTACAATAGCTATCACTCATCTAAGAAGTGAAATCTGGCATTGTACTATACCTATACTTCTCTGCTGTATCTGTGCATCATGAATCATGGTATGTGTTAAAGGGGGGCCCACTGAGACTTTTGCCCGGGGCCCTCAAAAACCTGGAACCGGCCCTGCCTACACTAGTCAGAGCACAATGGTGATGCCACCTGTGATCTGGCATTTATACTGTTTATATGTATAGCTCCCAGAATACAGTGATGCAAAAGCAGTTAGTTTTTCTATAAAATAGTTTTTATTGTGTAAAAGCGCCAAAACATAAAAAAAAAAATTATACACATGTGGTATCACTGTAATCGTACTGACCCAAGGAATAAAACTGTATTATCACTTTTACCACATGGTGAATGGCATAAAAAGATCCCCAAAAAACATTCATAAATTGCTGTTTTTTATGAATTTTTCTTTTAGGCCATGTGCACACGCTGCGGATTTTGCTGCGGATCCGCAGCGGTTTCCCATGCATTTACAGTACAATGTAAACCTATGGGAAACGCAATCCGCAGTGCACATGTTGCGGAAAAAACTGCGCAGAAATGCAGCAGTTTATTTTCCGCAGCATGTAAATTCTTTGAGCGGAATCCACAGCAGTTTTACACCTGCTCCATAATAGAAAACCGCAGGTGTAAAACTGCAGTGGAATCTGCACAAAAACCACGGTAAATCCGCGGTAAATCCACAATAAATCCGCAGGAAAAAAGCAGTGCTTTTGCCCTGCGGATTTATCAAAATCAGTGCGGAAAAATACGCACACCATTCCGCAGCGTGTGCACATACTCTTAAAAATCGGAATAGAATGCAATAAAAAAATATTATGTGTCCAAAAATATTACCAATAAAAACATCAACTTGTCCCACAAAAAACAATCACTCACATGACTGCTGGCTGAAATATAGAAAAATTATAGCTTTCAAAATATAGCAATGCAAAAACTTTTTTTTGCATTTAAGAGCATTTTATACTGTGTGATAGAAGCGGAACATAAAAAACTGATATAAATCTGGTATCGCTGTAATCACACCGATCATAAGAATAAAGCCATGTAATCACTTGTACTGCTTGGTTAATGACTTAAAAAAAATAAATAAAAGCAATTCTCAACTTGCTGTTGATTTGTTCAATCTGCCTCTCAAAGATTGATGTAAGGCTCAGCTCACATTTATCGTGTACTCTACGCTGTACCCTTACACCAGGGTTTTTGAGTAACTCTCTGAAATATGTGATTGAGACAGAAGAATCCCTATAATAGGACAGATGGAGTCAATGTGGACGTCATCTGGCCTATGATCCAGCAGTGTCCATCTTTTAAGCATGCATGAAAGCAAGGTCAGCCTCAGTTTTGTGCAACTCTGAAAAGAAGGATACCACTGAACAAAGGCAAGATTGAGTCCATAGTAACTCTGCTGCCTCATTATAGTGAATGGATCCCTAAGGGATTTGATCTGAATCAAGTAATTCAGAGATTTAGATGGAAATTGTGATGTACGTGCTCCAAAATGTAAAGCAAAAAGTTCCCAATAAAAGCTTCAACTCAATCCACAAAAAAAGCAAGTCCCCACTCAGGTCCGTCAACTGTCTATGAAAATATAGGGGATTTTCATGTTACTAGTAGCACAAATGATCTGAAAAAGCGCTATGGCTACAAAAGATATCCAGCAAAATTCTGTACTCCCAAATCCAAATGCCTCCCTGTTCTGAACCCCACATGTACCTAAACCACATTTAGCATCCACATGTTTAGCATTTCTGCAGCAATGAGAGTCTGTTTAGTTTATAGGTGCATGTTTCCAGAAGCACGAGTTGTGCATAGTGTACTGGGCACTATAATGTACTGAGCACTACAATTTGCAATTTTCACTTGGCAACATCCACTGCTGCTTGTTTCTGGAATACAATGAAACCAAAATTTGATATGACGGTTGTAATTTTGTAAATGGGGTTACTTGATGTGGGATTCTACTCTTCTTTCAATTACAGGTTTTGTTTATGGTGTGCACACGCCAGGGCCGGCATTAGTGGCAGGCAGAATAGGCTACATTATATTATATACATTATATTCTCTGGGGGCTACATTATATTCTATGGGGGCTGTATTATATTCTCTGGGGGGCTACTTTATATTCTATGGGGGACTGTATTATATTCTCTGAGGGAGGATTGCATCATACTCTTTTATGGGGCTACATTATATTCTATGGGGAGGTGGGCTGCATTATATTCTATGGGGGGCTACATTATATTTTACTGTATGTATCAAATTTATTCTATGTATTAAATTTATTATATTCTATGAGGGGTGATTGCTTCATACTCTATGAGGGGGCTACATTATATTCTATAGGGGCTGCATTATACTCTATGAGAGGGCTACCATATATTCTATGGAGGGGCTGCATTATACTATATGAGGTGGCTGCATTATATTCTATGGGGGGTTACATTATATTGTATGGCAGGGCTGCATTATACTCAGGGAGATACATTATTCTGTGTGGTGGCTGCATTATACTCTGGGGTGGCAGCATTATACTACATGTGGGCTGCATTATACTGTATTGAGGGGAATACATTATACTATATGAAAAAAAAACTATGGGGTGCATTATACTATGGGAAGTGAATTGTACTACATGGATGACTATGGCGGTGCATTAAACTATATGGAGCACTATGAGGAGTGTATTCTACTATATGGAGGACTGAACAGTGTATTTTAATATATGGAGGACTATGTGGAGTGTATTATACTATATGGAGGACTGAGGAGTGTATTATACTATATGGAGGACTGAGGAATGTATTATAGTATATGGAGGACTGAGGAGTGTATTCTATTATATGGAAGACTGAGGAGTGATTATACTATATGGAGGACTGAGGAGTGTAATTTAATATATGGAGGACTAGGAGGAGTGTCTTATACTATATGGAGGACTGAGGAGTGTATTATACTATATGGAGGACTGAGGAGTGTAATATACTATATGGAGGACTGAGGAGTGTATTTTAATATAAGGAGAACTGAGGAGTGTATTTTAATATATGAAGGACTATGAGGAGTGTACTATACTATATTGAGGACTGAGGAGTGTATTTTAATATATGAAGGACTATGATGAGTGTATTATACTATATGGAGGACTATGAGTAGTGTATAATAGGGTTGAGCGACTTTCATTTTTTTAAGATCGAGTAGGGTTTTGGGAAACCCGATTTTGTCCAGAGTCGAGTCGAGTGCAGTCGGCCGATTATCGCTAAAAGTCGGGGATCGACCGAAACACGAAACCCAATGCAAGTCAATGGGGAAGCATAGTCGGCAGTGAGTGGAGGCCAGGAAAACACCTACAGTGCCCATTTTAATGCCAAAACATCCATTCTTGTTTCTGAAGCTTGCCAATCTTAATTAACTGTATAATAATAGTTGGGCATAGGGAATTGGGGGAAAGTTGTGGGGGGAGTAGGGCTGGCTCAAGTTTTTCGTGGGCCCAGGAAATGCGGACTACGTCACGGCGGTGTTGCAGGGAAAGGTAAGTATTTAAAAGTTGCAAGTGCTGTGATCCTGAGCAAGCAGGGGGGGGCCCACTCGTTCGCATTGCCACTGGCACAGGGCCCCTCAAAGTACGGCGGTGTGTTTGCATGGCGGGGGCGCCTCCCACCAGCAGCGACACTTTTGCGTACTCTGAGGGGCCCTGTGCCAGTGACGTCGCCAACGAGTATGCCCCCCCACCTGATGAAGGAACCTGCACTTTCATCTGCACCTTCCTCTTTGTCCCTGTGTAAGGTGGTATAACATGCGGGAAGGGGAACCTTACTTTCAGCAGGGTCAGATTCTGGCTGTGTAGAGTACAAGGGGAATGTAGTGGTCTAGGTCAATGTACCAGCAGACTCATTTAGCAGTGGCTGGGCAATGGGCAGGATGAGGAGGAAACAGATATACGGCCAAAGAATAAAGTAGGCTACATGCAGTTCAAAATTGGTAACAGGACTAAACAGGCGGCATTGCTTTGTTCAGTGGAGTAGCAAACCCAAGAGCAGCAGACACTGTTTCAAGGGCCTAACCACACTAGTAGGCCAAATGCAGTTTAATATCTGATAGTATAGGGCGAAAGCCAGAATGTGGAAGCTCAGCTTTGTTCAGTTGAGGACAACACCAGGGAGGGGCAGACACCTTTAGTAGGCCGGAAAAGCCTATTGCATTTTTTAAAATGGTAATTTGGAGCAGAAGGTTGAAGCTCAGCTTTATTTAGTTGAGGGCAACACCAGGGAGGGGCAGAAGCCGTTAGTAGGCCCTAACCACCATTTTTTTTTTTTAAAACCACTTAATGAGAGCCGGAAGGTTGAAGCTCAGCTTTATTTAGTTGAGGACAACACCAGGCAGGGGCACACAGACAGACACCTTTAGTAGGCCGGAAAAGCCTATTGCATTTTTTAAAATGGTAATTTGGAGCAGAAGGTTGAAGCTCAGCTTTATTTAGTTGAGGACAACACCAGGCAGGGGCACACAGACAGACACCTTTAGTAGGCCGGAAAAGCCTATTGCATTTTTTAAAATGGTAATTTGGAGCAGAAGGTTGAAGCTCAGCTTTATTTAGTTTAGGGCAACACCAGGGAGGGGCAGAAGCCGTTAGTAGGCCCTAACCACCATTTTTTTTTTTAAAAACCACTTAATGAGAGCCGGAAGGTTGAAGCTCAGCTTTATTTAGTTGAGGACAACACCAGGCAGGGGCACACAGACAGACACCTTTAGTAGGCCGGAAAAGCCTATTGCATTTTTTAAAATGGTAATTTGGAGCAGAAGGTTGAAGCTCAGCTTTATTTAGTTGAGGACAACACCAGGCAGGGGCACACAGACAGACACCTTTAGTAGGCCGGAAAAGCCTATTGCATTTTTTAAAATGGTAATTTGGAGCAGAAGGTTGAAGCTCAGCTTTATTTAGTTGAGGGCAACACCAGGGAGGGGCAGAAGCCGTTAGTAGGCCCTAACCACCATTTTTTTTTTTTTAAAACCACTTAATGAGAGCCGGAAGGTTGAAGCTCAGCTTTATTTAGTTGAGGACAACACCAGGCAGGGGCACACAGACAGACACCTTTAGTAGGCCGGAAAAGCCTATTGCATTTTTTAAAATGGTAATTTGGAGCAGAAGGTTGAAGCTCAGCTTTATTTAGTTGAGGACAACACCAGGCAGGGGCACACAGACAGACACCTTTAGTAGGCCGGAAAAGCCTATTGCATTTTTTAAAATGGTAATTTGGAGCAGAAGGTTGAAGCTCAGCTTTATTTAGTTGAGGGCAACACCAGGGAGGGGCAGAAGCCGTTAGTAGGCCCTAACCACCATTTTTTTTTTTAAAACCACTTAATGAGAGCCGGAAGGTTGAAGCTCAGCTTTATTTAGTTGAGGACAACACCAGGCAGGGGCACACAGACAGACACCTTTAGTAGGCCGGAAAAGCCTATTGCATTTTTTAAAATGGTAATTTGGAGCAGAAGGTTGAAGCTCAGCTTTATTTAGTTGAGGACAACACCAGGCAGGGGCACACAGACAGACACCTTTAGTAGGCCGGAAAAGCCTATTGCATTTTTTAAAATGGTAATTTGGAGCAGAAGGTTGAAGCTCAGCTTTATTTAGTTGAGGGCAACACCAGGGAGGGGCAGAAGCCGTTAGTAGGCCCTAACCACCATTTTTTTTTTTTAAAACCACTTAATGAGAGCCGGAAGGTTGAAGCTCAGCTTTATTTAGTTGAGGACAACACCAGGCAGGGGCACACAGACAGACACCTTTAGTAGGCCGGAAAAGCCTATTGCATTTTTTAAAATGGTAATTTGGAGCAGAAGGTTGAAGCTCAGCTTTATTTAGTTGAGGACAACACCAGGCAGGGGCACACAGACAGACACCTTTAGTAGGCCGGAAAAGCCTATTGCATTTTTTAAAATGGTAATTTGGAGCAGAAGGTTGAAGCTCAGCTTTATTTAGTTGAGGGCAACACCAGGGAGGGGCAGAAGCCGTTAGTAGGCCCTAACCACCTTTTTTTTTTTTTAAAACCACTTAATGAGAGCCGGAAGGTTGAAGCTCAGCTTTATTTAGTTGAGGACAACACCAGGCAGGGGCACACAGACAGACACCTTTAGTAGGCCGGAAAAGCCTATTGCATTTTTTAAAATGGTAATTTGGAGCAGAAGGTTGAAGCTCAGCTTTATTTAGTTGAGGGCAACACCAGGCAGGGGCACACAGACAGACACCTTTAGTAGGCCGGAAAAGCCTATTGCATTTTTTAAAATGGTAATTTGGAGCAGAAGGTTGAAGCTCAGCTTTATTTAGTTGAGGGCAACACCAGGGAGGGGCAGAAGCCGTTAGTAGGCCCTAACCACCATTTTTTTTTTTTAAAACCACTTAATGAGAGCCGGAAGGTTGAAGCTCAGCTTTATTTAGTTGAGGGCAACACCAGGGAGGGGCAGAAGCCGTTAGTAGGCCCTAACCAAAGTTGAAGGCCAAATGCAGTTTAATTTCTGATACTATAGGCCGAAAGCCAGAAGGTGGAAGCTCCGATTTAGACAGTGGAGGACAATTTGAATTAGGGACTGCAGACAGACTTAGTAGGCTGTCCCCTGTGGACCATGCATCCACCACATTAACCCATTGCGCCGTAATGGACACGTAATCTTCCGTGGCCATGCCTACAGGTCCATGCGTCTGTTGTCAGGTGCACCTTTGTACTCACAGATTGCCAGAGTGCATGGACAATGCGGTCTTCTACATGCTGGTGGAGGGTTGGGATGGCTTTTCTCGCAAAAGAAGTGTCGACTGGTTAGCTTGTAGCGTGGTACAGCGTAGTCCATCATGGCCTTATTAATAGTAAATAAAATATATAACTAGGCTCTATGAACTTTTAAATAGGTTCCAGGGGAACACGGGCAGCATTGGTGTGGTCAGTGGAGGAGTATTGCAAGTAGGGGCTGCAGACAGGCTATCAAAGGCCTAAAATAACAAACAGTAGGCAGTCATGGCAGTTTTACATCGGTTACATGGATACACAGGCAGGCACTCCAGGCAGCATTGTGGTCAGTGGAGGAGTATTGCAAGTAGGGGCCGCAGACAGGCTATCAAAGGCCTAAAATAACAAACAATAGGCTCATTGCAGTTTTACAGCGGTTACATGGATAGACGGGCAGGCAGCTTGGTGGTCAGTGGAGGAGTATTTAAAGTAGGGACCGCAGACAGGCTTCAAAGGCCTAACATAAGAAAATGGGCTGGCTGTAGGCACTTTATAATTGGTTCCAGGGGTACACGGGCAGCAGTGGTCTGGCCAGTGGAGGACTAGTGGAAGGAGGGACCGCAGACAGGCTTCAAAGGCCTAACATAAGAAAATGGGCTGGCTGTAGGCACTTTATAATTGGTTCCAGGGGTACACGGGCAGCAGTGGTCTGGTCAGTGGAGGACTAGTGGAAGGAGGGACCGCAGACAGGCTTCAAAGGCCTAACATAAAAAAATGGGCTGGCTGTAGGCACTTTATAATTGGTTCCAGGGGTACACGGGCAGCAGTGGTCTGGCCAGTGGAGGACTAGTGGAAGGAGGGACCGCAGACAGGCTTCAAAGGCCTAAAATAACAAACAATAGGCTCATGGCAGTTTTACAGCGGTTACATGGATACACGGGCAGGCAGCTTGGTGGTCAGTGGAGGAGTATTTAAAGTAGGGACCGCAGACAGGCTTCAAAGGCCTAACATAAGAAAATGGGCTGGCTGTAGGCACTTTATAATTGGTTCCAGGGGTACACGGGCAGCAGTGGTCTGGTCAGTGGAGGACTAGTGGAAGGAGGGACCGCAGACAGGCTTCAAAGGCCTAACATAAAAAAATGGGCTGGCTGTAGGCACTTTATAATTGGTTCCAGGGGTACACGGGCAGCAGTGGTCTGGTCAGTGGAGGACTAGTGGAAGGAGGGACCGCAGACAGGCTTCAAAGGCCTAAAATAACAAACAATAGGCTCATGGCAGTTTTACAGCGGTTACATGGATACACGGGCAGGCAGCTTGGTGGTCAGTGGAGGAGTATTTAAAGTAGGGACCGCAGACAGGCTTCAAAGGCCTAACATAAGAAAATGGGCTGGCTGTAGGCACTTTATAATTGGTTCCAGGGGTACACGGGCAGCAGTGGTCTGGTCAGTGGAGGACTAGTGGAAGGAGGGACCGCAGACAGGCTTCAAAGGCCTAACATAAAAAAATGGGCTGGCTGTAGGCACTTTATAATTGGTTCCAGGGGTACACGGGCAGCAGTGGTCTGGTCAGTGGAGGACTAGTGGAAGGAGGGACCGCAGACAGGCTTCAAAGGCCTAAAATAACAAACAATAGGCTCATGGCAGTTTTACAGCGGTTACATGGATACACGGGCAGGCAGCTTGGTGGTCAGTGGAGGAGTATTTAAAGTAGGGACCGCAGACAGGCTTCAAAGGCCTAACATAAGAAAATGGGCTGGCTGTAGGCACTTTATAATTGGTTCCAGGGGTACACGGGCAGCAGTGGTCTGGTCAGTGGAGGACTAGTGGAAGGAGGGACCGCAGACAGGCTTCAAAGGCCTAAAATAACAAACAATAGGCTCATGGCAGTTTTACAGCGGTTACATGGATACACGGGCAGGCAGCTTGGTGGTCAGTGGAGGAGTATTTAAAGTAGGGACCGCAGACAGGCTTCAAAGGCCTAACATAACAAACAATAGGCTCATGGCAGTTTTACAGCGGTTACATGGATACACGGGCAGGCAGCTTGGTGGTCAGTGGAGGAGTATTTAAAGTAGGGACCGCAGACAGGCTTCAAAGGCCTAACATAAGAAAATGGGCTGGCTGTAGGCACTTTATAATTGGTTCCAGGGGTACACGGGCAGCAGTGGTCTGGCCAGTGGAGGACTAGTGGAAGGAGGAACCGCAGACAGGCTTCAAAGGCCTAACATAAAAAAATGGGCTGGCTGTAGGCACTTTATAATTGGTTCCAGGGGTACACGGGCAGCAGTGGTCTGGTCAGTGGAGGACTAGTGGAAGGAGGGACCGCAGACAGGCTTCAAAGGCCTAAAATAACAAACAATAGGCTCATGGCAGTTTTACAGCGGTTACATGGATACACGGGCAGCTTGGTGGTGAGTGGAGGAGTAGTGCAAGGAGTGTCTGTCCCAGTACTCCCAAAATATAAATAGATGTTAATGTCTCGCAAAACAACCAAAACAAAAAAAAAGGTGGCATACTTAGGTACAGGGGTGGGCTCATCTGCTGAGTTTCTGACATAGTAATATGGCAGTAACTATTTAATGGTGCCAATATAGGACACAGACACAGACTACTTTAAGTTGCATCGTAGATGTCTACAAATTTGTATTGTCAGTGCCAGACATTGAATGATGTCAGCGAATAGACTAAAGATTGGTGGAGCTGTGCGACATAATTTTGCATGTGGTAGAGCACATTTTGAGCTGGGGTAGGGGGGAACTCTCTAGAGGCCGGCGGGACCGCCCCAGGGCCCCTCATGTTACAACGGTGTGTCTGACGTTGGGTGCGCACCACCACCGCCAGAGACACTACATTGTACTATGAGGGACCCAGTAGCAATGCCGTCAACCAAAAGCGAGCACACCCACCTCTTCAGACAAACAGCAGTCTCACGGGTGCTTGCGCCAAGTCGCGATACCACGGCCCCGTGTGGGGAGTTTGGCCATTTAGGGAGGTGTAAACATGTCGTATGCTGTACAATCAGCTGCAGCAAATTAGACATTAGAAAAGTAATTCACAGGCAAGAGCCTTTCATAGGAAAGCTAGGTGTCGGCCGGGCAAGGTGGGGCAAAAGATTTCGAAATCCAGTTGTGGTTCATTTTAATGAATGTTAGATCGTCAACATTTTGGGTAGCCAGACGAGTCCTTTTTTCGGTTAATATTGAACCTGCAGCACTGAATACTCTTTCTGATAGGACACTTGCTGCCGGGCAAGCAAGCTCCTGCAATGCATATTCTGCCAATTCTGGCCAGGTGTCTAATTTGGAGGCCCAGTAATCAAATGGGAATGACGGTTGAGGGAGAACATCGATAAGGGATGAAAAATAGTTAGTAACCATACTGGACAAATGTTGTCTCCTGTCACTTTCAATTGATGCAGCAGTACCTGTCCTGTCTGCGGTCATAGCAAAATCACTCCACAACCTGGTCAGAAAACCCCTCTGTCCAACGCCACTTCTGATGTGTGCACCCCTAACACTCCTAGTCTGCTGCCCCCTGGAGCTCGTGTGAGAACGATCACGTGCGCTGTGTGCTGGGAATGCCTGAAGCAAACGGTCAACAAGAGTTGATTGTTTGGTTGCTAATATTAGTTCCAAGTTCTCATGTGGCATAATATTTTGCAATTTGCCTTTATAGCGTGGATCAAGGAGGCAGGCCAACCAGTAATCGTCATCGTTCATCATTTTCGTAATGCGTGTGTCCCTTTTTAGGATACGTAAGGCATAATCCGCCATGTGGGCCAAAGTTCCAGTTGTCAAATCTCCGGTTGTGATTGGTTGAGGGGCAGTTGCAGGCAAATCTACGTCACTTGTGTCCCTCAAAAAACCAGAACCCGGCCGTGACACGCAACCAATTTCCTGTGCCCCCGGGAAAGGTTCGGCATTAAAAATATACTCATCCCCATCATCCTCCTCGTCCTCCACCTCCTCTTCGCCCGCTACCTCGTCCTGTACACTGCCCTGACCAGACAATGGCTGACTGTCATCAAGGCTTTCCTCTTCCTCTGGTGCAGACGCCTGCTCCTTTATGTGCGTCAAACTTTGCATCAGCAGATGCATTAGGGGGATGCTCATGCTTATTACGGCGTTGTCTGCACTAACCAGCCGTGTGCATTCCTCAAAACACTGAAGGACTTGACACATGTCTTGTATCTTAGACCACTGCACACCTGACAACTCCATGTCTGCCATCCTACTGCCTGCCCGTGTATCCTCCCACAAATAAATAACAGCACGCCTCTGTTCGCACAGTCTCTGAAGCATGTGCAGTGTTGAGTTCCACCTTGTTGCAACGTCTATGATTAGGCGATGCTGGGGAAGGTTCAAAGACCGCTGATAGGTCTGCATACGGCTGGCGTGTACAGGCGAACGTCGGATATGTGAGCAAAGTGCACGCACTTTGAGGAGCAGGTCGGAGAACCCAGGATAAGTTTTCAATAAGCACTGCACCACCAGGTTTAAGGTGTTTCAGTTGGGAAAGGGAGATGGCAGCCATGAAATTCCTTCCGTTATCACTCACTACCTTGCCTGCCTCAAGATCTACTGTGCCCAGCCACGACTGCGTTTCTTGTTGCAAGAACTCGGACAGAACTTCCGCGGTGTGTCTGTTGTCGCCCAAGCACTTCATAGCCAATACAGCCTGCTGACGCTTGGCAGTAGCTGGCCCATAATGGGACAACTGGTGTGCAACAGTGTCATCTGCCGATGGAGTGGTTGGCAGACTGCGTTCTGTGGAAGAGCTGTAGCTTCTGCAGGAGGATGAGGAGGAGGAGGAGGAGGGGGTGCGAACGCCTACAGCCAACTGTTTCCTAGACCGTGGGCTAGGCACAACTGTCCCTAAATTGATGTCGCCTGTGGACCCTGCATCCACCACATTCACCCAGTGTGCCGTGATGGACACATAACGTCCCTGGCCATGCCTACTGGTCCATGCATCTGTAGTCAGGTGCACCTTTGTACTCACAGATTGCCTGAGTGCATGGACGATGCGCTGTTTAACATGCTGGTGCAGGGCTGGGATGGCTTTTCTGGAAAAAAAGTGTCGACTGGGTAGCTCGTATCGTGGTTCAGCGTACTCCATCAGGGCTTTGAAAGCTTCGCTTTCAACTAACCGGTAGGGCATCATCTCTAACGAGATTAGTCTAGCTATGTGGGCGTTAAAACACTGTGTACGCGGATGCGAGGATAAGTACTTCCTTTTTCTAACCAGAGTCTCATGTAGGGTGAGCTGGACTGGAGAGCTGGAGATCGTGGAACTTTCGGGTGTGCCGGTGTACATGGCAGACTGAGAGACGGTTGGAGACGGTATTGTTTCCGCCGGTGCCCTAGATGCAATATTTCCTCCTACAAAACTGGTGATTCCCTGACCCTGACTGCTTTTGGCTGGCAAAGAAACCTGCACAGATACTGCCGGTGGTGCGGAAAATGGTGGCCTTACAGTGACGGAAGGGATGTTGCGTTGCTGACTAGCTTCATTGGCCAAGGGTGCTACAACCTTGAGGGACGTTTGGTAGTTAGTCCAGGCTTGAAAATGCATGGTGGTTAAGTGTCTATGCATGCAACTAGTATTTAGACTTTTCAGATTCTGACCTCTGCTTAAGCTAGTTGAACATTTTTGACAGATGACTTTGCGCTGATCAGTTGGATGTTGTTTAAAAAAATGCCAGACTGCACTCTTCCTAGACTCGGATCCCTTTTCAGGGATTGCAGACTGAGCTTTAACCGGATGGCAACGCTGTGCTCCAACAGGTTTTGGCTTTGACACGCGTTTTGGGCCAGATACGGGCCCGGCAGATGGAACCTGTTGCGATGTTGATGCCTGCTGCGGCCCCTCCTCCACCTCCGCTTCTGAACTACTGCCGCCTGCACCCTGTTCCCCCAATGGCTGCCAATCGGGGTCAATAACTGGGTCATCTATTACCTCCTCTTCGAGCTCGTGTGCAACTTCGTCTGTGTCACTGTGTCGGTCGGTGGTATAGCGTTCGTGGCGGGGCAACATAGTCTCATCAGGGTCTGATTGTGGATCTGTACCCTGAGAGGGCAATGTGGTGGTCTGAGTCAAAGGAGCAGCATAGTACTCTGGCTGTGGCTGTGCATCAGTGCACTCCATGTCAGAATATACTTGTAATGGGCATGGCCTGTTAAATGTTTCACTTTCTAAGCCAGGGACGGTATGTGTAAAGAGCTCCATGGAGTGACCCGTTGTGTCGCCTGCTGCATCCTTCTCTCTTGTTGTAGTTTTTGCTGAGGAGGACAAGGAAGCGACTTGTCCCTGACCGTGAACATCCACAAGCGACGCGCTGCTTTTACATTTACCAGTTTCGGAAGAGGAGGCAAAAGAGCTAGAGGCTGAGTCTGCAATGTAAGCCAAAACTTGCTGTTGCTGCTCCGCCTTTAAAAGCGGTTTTCCTACTCCCAGAAAAGAGAGCGTTCGAGGCCTTGTGTAGCCTGACGACGAAACTGGCTCCACAGCTCCAGACTTAGGTGGAATATTTTTATCCCCACGACCACCTGATGCTCCACTACCACTACCATCATTACCAGCTGACAATGAACGCCCACGACGACCTCTTGCACCAGACTTCCTCATTGTTTTAAAATCTTAACCAAAGTAACTTTATTTGTTGCTGTCAAACAACTTACACGGTGAGCTATAACTTCAGTATGATTTCAATATCCCTTAACAGGTTGGTGAGACCACAAGGAAAATCAGGCACAATGTTACACACTCTGTTTTCTGTGGCACAAAATCACAGAGATGACACACACGCAGGACTGTCACTCAAGCACTAATGTCAATATTAAACTCCCACCTAATTTATTTTTTTTTTTTCTCAGGGAGACTTTAGAAACCAAATAATATTAAAAAAAAAAAAAAAAAAAAGGCTTTCTATGGCCCACAATTAGAGAGAGAGAGGTGGCACACCCAGGAGTCAAGACTGGCGCACAAGCTGAAAGGGCAATATTACTCTCCCACTGTTTTTTTAAGTTTTTTTTTTATTTCAGGGAGACTTTAGAAACCAAATAATATAAAAAAAAAAAAAAAAAAAAAAAAAAAAAAAATAGGCTTTCTATAGCCCACTGAATGAGAGAGAGAGGTGGCACACCCAGGAGTCAAGACTGGCACACAAGCTGAAAGGGCAATATTACTCTCCCACTGTTTTTTTATGTTTTTTTGATTTTTTTTCAGGGAGACTTTAGAAACCAAATAATAAGAAAAAAAATAAATAAATAAATAGGCTTTCTATAGCCCACTGAATGAGAGATAGCACACACAGCAGTGGCACACAAGCCCTGACTGAGGCCAATATTTTTCTCCCACTGATTGATGTAGTGTTTTTGTGTTGAGGTAGATTTTAGAACACAAATCAAGGAAAAAAAAAAAATGCTTTCTATGGCCCACTGAATGAGAGGGAGAGAGGTGGCACACCCAGGAGTCAAGACTGGCACACAAGCTGAAAGGGCAATATTACTCTCCCACTGTTTTTTTATGTATTTTTTTTTTTTCAGGGAGACTTTAGAAACCCAATAATATTTAAAAAAAAAAATAAATAGGCTTTCTATGGCCCACTGAATGAGAGGGAGAGAGGTGGCACACCCAGGAGTCAAGACTGGCACACAAGCTGAAAGGGCAATATTACTCTCCCACTGTTTTTTTAGGTTTTTTTTTTTTTTTCAGGGAGACTTTAGAAACCAAATAATATTAAAAAAAAAAAAAAAAAAAATAGGCTTGCTATAGCCCACTGAATGAGAGATAGCACACACAGCAGTGGCACACAAGCCCTGACTGAGGCCAATATTTTTCTCCCACTGATTGATGTAGTGTTTTTGTGTTGAGGTAGAATTTAGAACACAAATCACGGAAAAAATAAATAGGCTTTCTATGGCCCACTCAGTGAGAGATGGCACACACAGGGATGGCACTGTAGCAGAAATGCCAATCTTAATCTCCCACAAAAAAAACAAAAAAAAAACAGGGACTGTCCTACAATTACTATCTCCCTGCAGTAATGTAAGCCAGGTATGGCAGGCAGCAATAGGAGTGGACTGATGCACAAATTAAATAAAAAGTGTGGACAAACAAAAAAGATAGCTGTGCAGAAAGGAAGGAACAAGAGGATATGTGCTTTGAAAAAAGCAGTTGGTTTCCACAGTGGCGTACACACAGCAATACAGCTATCACGGAGCCTTCTAGGGCAGCCCAATGAGCTACAGCGCTGAGGGGAAAAAAAAAAAAAAATAGCTTCCACAGTCCCTGCACACCGAAGGTGGTGTTGGACAGTGGAAATCGCTGCAGCACAAGCGGTTTGGTGGTTAGTGGACCCTGCCTAACGCTCTCCCTGCTTCTGACGAAGCGGCAGCAACCTGTCCCTAAGCTCAGATCAGCAGCAGTAAGATGGCGGTCGGCGGGAACGCCCCTTTATAGCCCCTGTGACGCCGCAGACAGCAAGCCAATCACTGCAATGCCCTTCTCTAAGATGGTGGGGACCAGGATCTATGTCATCACGCTGCCCACACTCTGCGTTCACCTTCATTGGCTGAGAAATGGCGCTTTTCGCGTCATTGAAACGCGACTTTGGCGCGAAAGTCGCGTACCGCATGGCCGACAAGCACAGGGGTCGGATCGGGTTTCATGAGACGCCGACTTAGCCAAAAGTCGGCGACTTTTGAAAATGATCGACCCGTTTCGCTCAACCCTAGTGTATAATACTATATGGAGGACTGAGGAGTGTATTTTAATATATGGGGGACTATAGGAAATGTACTATACTATATGGAGCACTATGGGGCACAATATATTATATGGAGGACTATGTGGTGTGCATTTTACAATATGGAAGACTCTTGTGCACAATATATTATGTGGAGGACTATGGGGTGTATTATACTAAGTAAGCAAAATGCTGCTTATTTACTCCGGTGTAAACTGTAGATGTGCTGCTGATAACATGATACTGTATGGGGACAGATTGATCTAATAGTGACTGTTCTGTTCCCATCACTCTTTCTCAGTTGATGTAAAGATGCCGGGAAACAAGCGAAAAACTTCAATATTGTCGATCACACTCGTTTAGCGGCCTGAACTCTGCGCAAGTAAACACAGCAGAAATGCTTCTGTGTGATGTGCAATATGTTAGCATTTAGGGCCCCATTTTAAACTTTTGCCTAGGGCCCCACTTTGCCTAAAACTGGCCCTGTGTACAGCCACATAAGGGGTATTGCCACGTGCAGGAGGAATTGTGTGACAAGTTTTGGTGCCTTTTTACCCATTCCCTAGTGTGAAAATATAACATTTAGGGCTAAACCAAAATTTTTGTGGAAAAAATGTAATTATTCTTTTAATGGCCAATGATATAAAATAAAGTGGGGCACATGTGGCTTTAACATGCTCATTGCACACCTAGATTAATTACTTGGGGGTTGTAGTTTGTTAAATGGGGCCACTTACAGAGGGTTCTGCTGTTTTGGCAGTTCAGTGGCTCTTTCAGTGGGTCATGGCACCAGCAAACCATAACTGCAGAATCTGCACCTATATGCTCCTCCTTCCCTTTTGAGCTTTGCACTGTGCCTCAAAAGTATTTTTGGACCACATATGGAGTATTAATGTACTCAGGAGAAATTATGTAACAAACTGTACTGTTCATTTTCTCATATTATCCCTTTTTAAAATTAAAAACTTGGGGCCAAAGCAACATTTTAGTGGAAACCATTTTAATTTTCCACTTACTGAGCCCAATCTTATACGATTCTGTGAGTCATATGAGGGTTAAAAATGCTCACTGCACCCTTAGATGAAATCCTCAAGAGATGTACTGTAGTTCCCAAAATTGGTCACTCATGGGAGTTTCTATTGTTTTTTGCATGTCAGGGGTTCTTCAAATTCTCTCAAATCTATTTCAGCCAACATTGAGCTCCAGAATTCAGTTGGTGCTCCTTGCCTTCTCAGCCCTGTCATCTGCCCAAACAGTAGTTTTCCACCATGAGGTAAAAATTGTACAACATATTTTGGGGTCCATTTTCTCCTGTTCCCCTTGTGAAAATTAAAAATTTGGGGTAAAATCAACATTTGTGAGGGAAAATGTACTTTTTTATTTTCACGGCTCAACGTTATAAAATTCTGTGAAGCACCTGGGGTTTCAAGGTACCCACCACACATCTAGATAAATTCCTTGAAGAGTGTAGTTTCCAAAATTGGGTCACATGTGGGGGATTTTCACTGTTTAGGCACATGAGGAGCCATGCAAACACTACATAGTGTCTGCTAGATTCTAGCCAGTTTTGCATTTCAAAAGTCAAATGGTACTACTTACCTTCTGAGCCCTGCCGTGCCTCCAAACAGTCATTTTCCATCACATAGGGGGTATCGTCGCACTCAGGAGAAATTGAACAACAAATTCTATGGTTCAATTTCACTGCTTGTGAAAATGCAAAATTTGGGGCTAAAGTAACATTCTTGTGGGGAAAAAAATAACATCTTCATTTTCCCTTCCACATTGCTTTAATTCTAGTACATCACATGAAAGGTTAATAAACTTATTGAATGTGGTTTTGAGCACTTTCCGGGGTGCATGTTTTTAAATGGTGTCAAGTTTGTGTATTTTCATTTAAATAAGCCCCTCAAAGTCAATTCAATATGATGGGGTCCCAAAAAAATGGTTTTGTAAATTTTGTTGGAAAAAATATGAAATTTCTAATCAACTTTGAAACCTTCTAACTTCCTAATAAAAAAAAGTTTTTCAAATTATGCTGATGTAAATTAGACATGTGGTAAATGTTATTTATTAATTATTTTGTGTGATGACTATCTAGTTTAAAGACATCAAAATTTAAAGTTTGAAAATTGCTAAATTTTCAACATTTTAGCAAAATTCCAATCTTTTACAAACAAATGTCAAAAAAATATTAGCCTAAATTTACCACTAACATAAAGTACATTGTCTCATGAAAAACTAGTCTCAGAAACACTGGGATACATTAAAGCAGTGCAGCGTTATTACCACATAAAGAGACAGAATTGAGAAATTTGTACTGGTCAGGAAGGTGAAAACAGGGTCAGATATGAAGAGGTTAAGCTCAGAAACCTTGTGTTTTTAAGAAGATAATTTTTGTGAGCTAATATTACAAAATATTCACTCTTACCTTCAGAGTACTGTTCAAAGTTCTAATTTTGTGCAGTTTTTCATTGATTGAAGGATTTTTGCAACGTTTAATAAAAGACTTTCTCAGTTCAATTTTAGATGAGGGACGACGATCTCCAATTGGTGATAGACTGGCTTCTTCTATTGATTTGTATAATTTCTCCATTTCATCATCATCTTGAGCTTACAGAAGCAAATAGAAACATTTAGGCTTAAACCTGTCATTATTATTATATTAGCACAAATTCTGAAAATTGAGAAAATCTTTATTGCAATCATGTTTTCTACAGCTGGGTTTTAGAACTACTTTCCAAGTGAAAAAAGGGTATTCTCTTATTTCTCCTGTCTATTTTACCTTTTCATAACAAAATGAAAATGATTTTCATTCTACTGAAGTATGCTAATGGTGCTCAAAGGAAATTTTACAAAATAATGGTTAATCAAAAATTCAAACTGAACTGTTCACTTGATATGTATAGAAAATGTATAGGACATCTTTTTGTTGGAGGAATACAAATCTAGCTTGTTTATAGGCCACATGCTACTAGCCTAAGCCAAAAGAGTATTCTTTTGGCACACACTTAATACCTACTACCATCTCTTTCTCTATTTTCATCTCAATAACAGCACCATAAGATTTGCCTTTTGGACCTATGAATGGCAGGAATACATAAGTTAAAGCCACTCCCTATCTTGCCTTCACCAGTGTTTTCTTGCCCATATTAATGGTTAACTATTAGAGATGATCAGTATATCTGGCACAAAAGGGTTCTCCCCAAAGAATTACTCATTGCCACTTAAGTTAATTTGGTATTCCTCTTCGATGTTCTAACATCTGGCACTCTACCCATTTTTAGATTAGGTCCTTTACCTGTCCTCCTTTAATCCATAGGAGTACAATCTGGACTAGGTCGTGTGTGGCTTCACATCTCTCCAGCCTTCCTCCCAGGTATGTCTCATTTCCAGTTACAGTATATGCTAAAAGTTTGTGACCCTTTCAGAATTTCCCATAATTCTGCATAAATTTGATCTAAAACCACATGAAATTTTCACACACATCCAAAAAGTAGTTAAAGTGAACTTGTCACCAGGTTTGGCCAACAACAGATACGGCCACCACCTTTCAGGGCTGATATAGCATTCTATAATGCTGTATATCTGCTCCTAAGGCTACTTTCACACATCAAGTTTTTGGTTTCAGGCTAAATCCGGCAAATTTACAAAAAAACGGATCCGGCGTAAATTGTGAAAAACTGATGTGCCGGATCCGTTTTTTAGCTGGATCCGGCTCTCTTTACTGCACATGGATTTTTGACTTCCTGATTGTGGGGATGAGAGAGAGAGAGAGAGAGAGAGATGGACTTTTTTGCCGCACAGAAAAAACGTTGCAGTGAACGTTTTTTGTGTCCGGCAAAAAAGCCTGAAGGGACGGATCCGGGATAAAACGGATGAAACGCATGTCCTTCAGGCACAATCCGGCGCTAATACAACTCTATGGGAAAAAACGGATCCGGCGTGTAAAAAAAAGGATCCGTCTTTTTCAAAAATTGCCGGATTGTGCCTGAAACAAAAAACCTGATGTGTGAAAGCAGCCTTACCCAACCTTTCAGAGAAGAAAAATAACTTTTATTATACTCACCTGCAGGGCAGTCCGATGGGCGTTGCTGGTCTTAGTCTGGTGCCTCCCATTTTCTTACGATCCCCGTCCTCCTGCTTGCTTTGTGTCGATGACGCGTCCCTTCATCATCCACACAGTCTACTCAGCACAGCACTCCTGCACAGGCGTACTTCTCTGCTCTGTTGAGGGCAGAGCAAAGTACTGCAGTGCACATGTGCCGGGGCTCTTTGACCTTTCCCGACACCTGTGCACTGCAGTACTTGGCTCTTCTCTCAATAGGGCAGAGAAGTATGCCTGCGCAGGAGCCGCGTCATCCACACAATGCAAGCTGGAGGGTGGCATCGCATGAAGAAGGGAGGCACCGGACCAAGACCAGCGATGCCCATTGGACCAGACCACCCCGCAAGTGAGTACAATAAAAGTTATTTTTCTTCTCTTGCAGGTCGGGTTGGGGGCAGATATGCATTATAGAATGCTGTAGATAGAACCTGAAAGCTGATGGCCATATCTCTTATTGGCCAAACCTGGTGACAGGTTTCCTTTAATGAAAATCAAATGAGTTAAAAATATCCACAAGAAGAAAAATCAGGATGAAGAAAATCATCCAATATCATGTGTCTGTGAAAATCAAAAATATGTTAACCTTTAGTATTAGCAGATAATTTGAAGATGGAATGAAAGTCTGCTATTTTCAACCAATGGGATGACAAGAGGTTATGAATTTCAATTAGGTCGCCCACTCAAGTTATTGCCCTCCACAGGAGTGGCCAATCAACAAAGATTTAAACAAGAGCAAATTGTATGATAGTTCACAAGGTCATAGAGGACCTCAAGGTAAATCTCTAAGAAAACAAAGGCCTTTCTCACATTAGCTAATGTTAATGTTCTACTTTCAGGAGGACACTGAAGAAAGATGGTGTTACAGTCTATCTGCAGTTTGCTGAAGAGAACCTGCACAAACTAGAAGGCTATTGGAACATTGTTTTGTGGACAGGTGAGATTAAAAATAAAGATTTTTGGTCTAAATGAGAAATGTTGTTTGGAGAAAAAAAAAAGTATTAATAAGCATAAAAACCTCATTCCATCTGTGATACACAATGATGGTAGCATCATAGGTTGGGCCTTTTTGCTGCATATGAGACAGGACAGCTTGTCATCATTAATGGAACAATTCAGAAGTTTATCAGCAAATTCTAAAAGAAAGATTGAGAACATCTGTACATGAACTGAATCTGAAGAATGAAGTTAAAATTTTGAAATGTTAAAGTCCTGACCGGAGCCCTACAGAAATGTTGTGGAAGGAACTGAAGTGAGTTGTTCATGGGAGGAAACCCATCAACAAAACATGGAGGGTTTTAAGAGAAGAATGGGCTAAAATTCCTTCAACCTGATGTGCAGGACAAATCAACAGTTACCAAAAACATTTGGATGCAGTAATTTCTGCACAAGGCCATCATATCAGATACACAGTGCAAAGGTTCAATACTATTACTACTCACAGATATTTGATTTTGGATCATTTCCTCAAAAAAAAACGAATGAAAAAGTCTAATATTTTTAACTCATTTGTTTAGTTTGGTTCTCTTTACCTACTTTTAGGTCTTATCTGAAAATCTGATGTAGTTTCAAATCAAATTTATGTAGAAATATGGGAAATTCTGAAGGGTTCACAAACTTTCAAGCATCACAGTGCGGTCCGGGGCCTCCCATCTTCATAGGATGACGTCCTCTTCTTATCTTCATAGGATGACATCCTCTTCTTGTCTTCACGCTCCGGCGCAGTCGTACTTTGTCTGCCCTGTTGAGAGCAGAGCAAAGTACTGCAGTGCACAGGCGCCGGGCCTCTCTGACCTTTCCCGGTGCTTGCGCACTGCAGTACTTTGCTCTGCCCTCAACAGGGCAGACAAAGTACGCCTGCGCCGGAGCCGCAGCATGAAGACAAGAAGAGGACATCATCATAAGAAGATGGAAGGCCCCAGACCGGACTGTGATGCCCATTGGACCAGAACAGAATGGGGACCGCCCCTGGGTGAGTATAATCTAACCACTTTTTCTCATCTTTCAGGATACATCGGGGGCTTATCTACAGCATTACAGAATGCTGTAGATAAGCCCCTGATGCCAGTGGGCTTAGCTCACCTTCGATTTTGGGGGTGACAGGTTAGTATATTAGAGCCATCTAGTGGCCAACCACTACAATGACACATAGTGACACTACAGGACTTTTTCTCATTGAGATATAGAGAATCCTCTGTGATTAATTCAAAATAATTTTGATCTTGTTTGACATTGGTTTTGAATGCATTAGCACACTATAACTTTTTAGGTATTTTTTTGTAAATTATTTGACTATATGTCTGAAATTCATAAATGTTTTGTAATGAAAACTATTGGGATACTTCCATGCTACTCATAATTGTTGTTAGTATTCATGCCTTCTCATTCCAGTATCCATTGCTGAAAAATATATTTTTTAATGTTTTTATTCATAATTTAATAAATATCATGTTTCAATCAACTTCGTAGTCACTTCTATTTTTGTTCTTGACTATCATATCAAGAACACATCTTGTTCTTCATATATTGGCTAAAGAAGTGCAGCCCATTAATGACGGGCATATTGTAAATTGTGGACATTTTTGGATAAAGTACATCATATTTTAAGTCTTGCTTTATTTAAGTAGCAGTGCTGGATGTGCTAATGTACCAGAAATAGTTGTTTTTTTTTAATACTATGGTGCTTGTGTAATAATAACATTTGAATTATATTCTTGGATTCATCTTCAAAATATGTGTGACTTTTTTGTTTGTAATATTTTCTATTTTCACACATATGGAGTGCTCTAGAGTTTTCATAGTAGATGCTTGAGACGACAGCTACCTATACTGCTTGCAGGGGGCTTTGGGTGGGACAAGAGATGCATGCTCCTCTCTCTGAGCAAGTCACATTCTCACTAGTGGAATCAGTGTGGTATATTATAAAGACGAGTGGCTCTTTGGAAATTTGAATTTGCCAGCTTTGACGCTATGCCCCTAAAAATTAAATTTGCAGGGAATAAACTTACGAGATTCACATTATTAAAAAGTATCTAATTTGTTAGAAGAGATGCCTAGAACACTGAGTTCCCCTGGAGTAAACTGAACACCTTTTGAGCTCTATAATGCAAACACAGACTTTTTAATGTACAAATGACTTCAGCCTATCTGGCTAGGAGAAAATGTATGGTAATCAGAGGTAACCAACAGCATGCTTTACAAGACACTATACAATAAGGCTTTTTTAGGCTACCTAAATTGTATAAACATGCTATATATTATCCCTTTTGGGGCAGATGCATGCATTTACTGTTGTGTTTAGACAGGTGGTGCAAACAGAAGAAGCCGTGCCATTTTCATATGGTTGGGGTCAACAAATAAAGAAAAACCAATTAAGTCAAAATATCATATGAGGTCCTCCAAGAGTGAGAACCAAACGAAAGAAAAAAAACTCTTAAAAAATAACTTTTAATGTTAATTAGTGATGAGCGAGTGTACTCATTGCTCGGGTTTTCCCGAGCACGTTCGAGTGGTCTCTGAGTATTTGTAACTGCTCGGAGATTTAGTTTTTGTTAACGCAGCTGCATGATTTTTGGCTGCTAGCCAGCCTGAGTACATGTGGGGGTTGCCTGGTTGCTAGGGAATCCCCACATGTATTCAAGCTGTAAATTATGCAGCTGAGGCAACGAAAACTAAATCTCCGAGCACTCACAAATACTTGGAAATCACCGGAGCCTGGTCGGGAAAACCCGAGCAACGAGTATACTCGCTCATCACTAATGTTAATCACTTAAAAGTAAACTAATATATACAACACTCTTAAAATGGAGGACATTAAAGTGTTTCGAGGAAAGAATGCATTATTGCTAACAGACCCTATTTGGCCCTATAGAACTGT